>NC_091980.1:177260651-177335651 GCF_044704955.1 Pristiophorus japonicus | reverse complement strand
CCTCCTGTGCCTCCTCCTCCTCCTGCGCCTCCTCCTCCTGCGCCTCCTCCTCCTGCTCCTGCTCCTCCTCCGCATCCTCCTCCTGCGCCTCCTCCTCTTCCTCCTGCGCGTCCTCCTCCTCCTCCTGCTCCTGCGCCTCCTCCTCTTCCTCCTGCGCCTCCTCCTCCTCCTCCTCCTCCTCCTGCTCCTGCGCCTCCTCCTCTTCCTCCTCCTGTGCCTCCTCCTCCTCCTCCTCCTGCTCCTGCGCCTCCTCCTCTTCCTCCTGCGCCTCCTCCTCCTGTGCCTCCTCTTCCTCCTCCTCCTGTGCCTCCTCCTCCTCCTCCTCTTGTGCCTCCTCCTCCTCCTCCTCCTGTGCCTCCTCCTCCTCCTGCGCCTCCTCCTCTTCCTCCTCCACCTGTGCCTCCTCCTCCTCCTCCTCTTGTGCCTCCTCCTCCTCCTCCTCCTGCGCCTCCTCCTCATCTTCCTCCTCCTGTGCCTCCTCTTCCTCCTCCTTCTCCTGTGCCTCCTCCTCCTTCTCCTTCTCCTCCTGCGCCTCCTCATCAGGTAGTACTGCTGGCTCGACCTCCAGCGGCTGGTCCCTCATGAGGGCTAGGTTGTGCAGCATGCAGCAGACCACCACGAATATGGAGACCGGTTGAGGAGAGTACTGCAAGGTGCCACCAGAGCGGTTCAGGCAACGAAACCTCTGTTTGAGATCCCAATGCAGTGCTCGATGATGCACCTGGTACCAGAATGAGCGTCATTGTAGGTAATATGTCCTTACTATACAGTATAAATGCATACGAGCCCATGCTTGTGATAAGGTCACTCTGTGACCAGTAACCTTTATTAGCCAGCACTGAAGTGATGAAGGTCGGTGGAGCTTCCCCTTTTATACCTGAAAGACCAGGTTAGGAGTGTCTCCCACGAGTTCACCACCTAGTGGTCAATGTTCTCACGGTGTACAACTTAGGTCAGTTTATACATGGGTTACAATGACAGTTGAATACATGACATCACCTCCCCCCCAAAGTTTTATTGGGATCACAGGTTGAGTCTCTCTGGTGGTTTACGCTCCCTTGTAGAGCGCCTGAGTTGGGGTTCCGGTTGTTGGGCGCTGGCCTGAGTGTCTGCTGTTTGTGGTGCCTCAGGCCTGTCCGGACTGCCCACAGTGACTGGGCTCTCCTCCACTTGGTTCCGGTGTTCGGTCACCTGTGGTGGAGTGAACTCTACATCGTGTTCTTCCTCTGCTTCTTCTATGGGGTTGCTGAACCTCCTTTTTGTTTGATCCACATGTTTGCAGCAGATTTGTCCATTGGTAAGTTTAACTACCAGAATCCTATTCCCCTCTTTGGCAATCACAGTGCCTGCGAGCCATTTGGGCCCTGCAGCGTAGTTGAGGACAAAGACAGGGTCATTGACATCAATACATCGCGCCCTCGCATTCCTGTCATGGTAGTCACATTGTGACTGTCGCCTGCTCTCAACAATTTCTTTCATGGTGTGGTGTATAATAGATAACCTGGTTTTGAGCGTCCTTTTCATTAGCAGCTCTGCGGGTGGAACCCCTGTGAGTGAGTGTGGTCGGGATCTGTAGGCCAACAGGAGGCGTGATAAGCGGCTTTGTAGGAAACCCCCTTGGATTCTGAGCATCCCCTGTTTGATTATCTGCACTGCTCGTTCCGCCTGGCCGTTTGAGGCTGGCTTGAACGGTGCCGTTCTGACATGGTTGATACCATTGCCTGCCATGAAGTCCTGAAATTCAATGCTTGTGAAGCACAGGCCATTGTCGCTGACCAAGACGTCCGGTAGACCATGGGCGGTGAACATTGCCTGTAGACTTTCTACCGTGGCAGAGGATGTGCTTGAATTTAAAATGTCATACTCAATCCATTTGGAGTAGGCATCTACTACAACCAAAAACATTTTTCCCATGAAAGGACCTGCGTAGTCCACATGGATGCGTGACCATGGCTTGGCGGGCCAGGACCAGGGGCTAAGGGGGGCTTCCATGGGCGCATTGCCCAGCTGAGCACACGTGTTGCACCTGCGAACACAAAGTTTCAGCTCTGCATCTATCCCTGGCCACGAAACGTGTGACCTGGCAATTGCCTTCATCATGACAATGCCCGGGTGCCCATTGTGGAGTTCTCTAATGAACACCTCTCTGCCCATCTGGGGCATGACTACGCGGTTTCCCCACAGTAGGCAATCGGCCTGAATTGAGAGTTCATCCTTGCGCCTGTGAAATGGTTTGAATTTCTCAGGGCATGCCCGGTACGTGGCTGCCCAGTCCCCATTCAGGACACATTTCTTGACTAAAGACAGTAGCGGGTCTCTATTTGTCCAGACTTTAATCTGACGGGCTGTCACGGGTGAACCTTCGCTTTCAAAAGCTTCAACAGCCATGACCATCTCAGCAGCATGCTCGGTTGCTCCCTCGGTGGTGGCTAATGGGAGCCTGCTGAGTGCATCGGCGCAGTTTTCAGTGCCGGGTCTGTGCCGAATTGTATAGACAAAGGCAGCTAACGTTTCTGCCCATCTCTGTATGCGGGCCGATGCGTTTGCATTTATGGCCTTGTTGTCGGCCAAAAGGGACGTTAGGGGTTTGTGATCTGTCTCCAGCTCAAATTTCCTGCCAAACAGATACTGGTACATTTTTTTTACTGCATATACACATGCAAGCGCTTCCTTTTCTACCATCCCGTAGCCCTTTTCTGCCTGGGACAGACTTCTGGAGGCATAAGTTACCGGCTGTAACTGACCCTTGGCATTAACATGCTGCAACACACCCGACCCCATAGGACGACGCATCGCACGTTAAAACAAGTTTCTTACATGGGTCATATAGCGTTAACAGATTGTTGAAGCAGAACAAATTGCGTGCTCTATCAAAAGCCCTTTTCTGGCTGTCCCCCCAGACCCATTCGCGATCTTTGCATAGGAGCACGTGTAGCGGCTCAACAGCGTGCTCAATTTGGGTAGAAAGTTACCAAATTGATCAGGAGCTTCAGGAGCGAACGCAGCTCCGTCGTGTTACGGGGTCTGGGTGCTCTCTGGATCGCTTCCGTTTTAGATGCAGTAGGTCTGATCCCGTCTGCTGCTACCCTCCTCCCCAGGAATTCTACCTCTGGAGCTAGGAAGACGCACTTCGCCTTTTTCAGTCGCAGCCCTACCCGGTCCAGTCTGCGTAGCACCTCCTCCAGATTGTGGAGGTGTTCTTCAGTATCGCAACCCGTGATGAGGATGTCGTCTTGAAAAACCACCGTCCTTGGAATCGACTTGAGGAGGCTTTCCATATTTCGTTGAAAGATCGCGGCGGCCGAGCGAATCCTGAACGCGGACATCTGTTGTACTCAAACAACCCCTTGTGTGTCGTGATGGTGGTCAGCTTCTTCGACTCACTCGGCAGCTCCTGGGTCATGTAAGCTGAGGTCAGGTCCAATTTTGAAAAAAGTTTGCCACCGGATAGCGTCGCAAAGAGATCCTCCGCTCTCGGTAGCGGGTACTGGTCTTGGAGTGACACCCGATTGATGGTGGCCTTGTAATCACCACATATCGTGACCGACCTGAATTCAACTGGCGAGATGATGCCTTCCCTCAGCAGGCGGTCCAATTCGCATTCTATCTTTTCCCGCATCACATATGGCACCGCTCTGGCCTAGTGGTGTACTGGCCTGGCTTCCGGGTTTATGTGAATCACTACTTTGGGCCCCATGAAAGTGCCAATGCTGGGTTGAAATAATGACTCAAATTTTTCCAGGACCTGTGAGCATGATTCGTGCTCCACAGAGGAAATTGCATTGACATCGCCCCATTTCCAGTTCATAACAGCAAGCCAACTCCTCCCCGCACTGTGGGACCATACCCCGGGGACAATCCAGAGTGGCAATCTGTTCTCCGAATCTTTGTGGGTCACGACTACCGTGGCGCTGCCTAGCACCGGAATGATCTCCTTTGTATATGTCCGTAGCTGTGCGTCAATCGGCACTAATTTTGGCCTCCTGGCCTTGGACACCCACAACTTGTCGAACTGTTTGATACTCATCAGGGACTGGCTGGCCCCTGTATCTAGCTCCATTGATACCGGGATGCCATTAAGGAGCACTTTCATCCTTATCGGTGGCGTCCTGGTGTATGAATTGGATATGTGCGCCACATGAACTCGCTGAATTTCAGCTTCTAGCGATTTCCCCAGTGTTCATTTGGCCTCATAGGGCTTAAATCGGGCCCGTCCTCCTCGTACATCAACCTGGCTGCAGTCTTCCTGCACATACGTGCCAATTGACCGCTGATTTTGCAATTTCTGCAGGTATATTGCTGATACCTGCAAGCTCTGGCTGGGTGTTTGCCTCCACACCTCCAGCATGTGCCGTTGTTGGAAACAAAAGGTCCATTACCAGTCGATCGTCTCTGAGTTTCTCTGTAACTTGTCTTAAGTGCACCATTAACAGGTGTTGATGGCCCCATTACTGGCCGTTCAGCTAACCATTGTCTCTGTTGAATTCCCCCTTTGGGTTCGACTACATTCTCGGGCATGTCCGATTGCCCCTGCCTGCCTGGAGAACTGTGTCCCGCGTTAACAATGTTGACTCGCTGTCCATTTGCTGTATTTAAACCAAGATTTTTGTCAAACATCATTCTGGTCTCTTCCTCCCCTGAGATAAATGTCTGGTTCATCAAGGCCGCCGTTTCCAGGGTCAAGTCTTTGTTCTCAATCAGTTTCCTGAAAACCCCAGCGTGCCCAATGCCCTCAATAAAAAAGTCTCGCAGCATCTCTGCTCTGCATGCATCTGGGAACTTACATAGGCTCGGCAGTCACCGGAGATCTGCCATGAAGTCAGGGACGCTTTGCCCTTCTCACCGCCGGTGCGTGTAAAACCGGTGTCTCGCCATGTGCATGCTGCTCGCCGGTTTAAAGTGTTCCCTGATCAACTTACTGAGCTCTTCGAACGTCTTGTCCGCCGGCTTCTCTGGCGCAAGAAGGTCCTTCATCAGGGGTACGTCCTGGACCCACAAACCATCAGGAGATGAGCCCTGCGTTTGTCGGCCGAATCCTGTCCCAACCATTCCTTGGTGACAAAACTTTGCTGTAGTCTCTCAATAAAATCGTCCCAATCATCACCAACACAGTACCTCTCGTCTGTGCTGCTAGTGGCCATGCTCACATGGTTAAAATCCCAGTTTCTCGTCGCTAATAATATGTCCTTACTATACAATATAAATGCACACGAGGCCCATACTTGAGAGAAGGTCACTCTGTGACCAGTAACCTTCATTAGCCAGCACTGAAGTGATGAAGGTGGGTGGAGCTTCCCCTTTTATACCTGAAAGTCCAGGTTAGAAGTGTCTCCCACAAGTTCACCACCTAGTGGTCATTGTTCTCACGGTGTACAACTTAGGTCAGTTTATACATGGGTTACAATGACAGTTGAATACATGACAGTAAGCATGCTTGGCCGCTGTCCTGGGGTGCCGTAGTGGAGTCAGTAGCCAAGTGGACAGGGGATATCCCTTGTCCCCAAGCAGCCATCCACAATCCTGATTTGGCTCTTGAAGAGGGCGGGCACACTGGTCTGGCACAGAATGAAGGAATCTTGGCTGCTGCCTGGATACTGGTCATCAACTGCCAGGATCCTATGCTTGTGGTCACACACCAGCTGCGCATGGAGGGAGTGGAATCCCTTGCGGTTGACAAAGATCTCGGAATGGTGTTGTTGCACCCTCAGGCCAATATGTGTGCAGTCGATGGCACCCTGCATCCTGCACATTTAGAGGCCGAACTCTAAACCATCGTCAACATCTTCACCAAGGCGCACGAAAGCATCGGCCTTACACTAAACATCTGTAAGACAAAGGTCCCTCATCAACTTGACCCCGCCTCACAGCACTGTCCCCCGGTCATCAAAATCCACAGCGCGGCCTTGGACAACGTGGACATCAATGACGAGGTCCAACACCGCCTCCAGTGTGCCAGCACAGCTTTTGGTTGCCTGAGGAAGAGAGTGTTTGAAGACTAGGACCTCAAATCTGGCACCAAGCCTTATGGTCTACAGGGCAGTAGTGATACCCGCCCTCTTATATGGCTCAGAGACGTGGACAATATACAGTAGACACCTCAAAGCGCTGGAGAAGTACCACCAGTGCTGCCTCCGCAAGATACTGCAAATTCCCTGGGAGGATAGATGCACCAACGTCAGTGTTCTCGCTTAGGCCAACATCCCCAGCATCGAAGCACTGACCACACTTGATCAGCTCCGTTGGGCAGACGACATCGTCTGCATGTCCGACACGAGACTCCCAAAGCAAACGTTCTACTCGGAACACCTTCATGGCAAGCGAGCCCCAGGTGGGCAGAGGAAACGTTTCACGGACACCCTCAAAGCATCCTTGATAAAGTGCAACATCCCCACTGGCATCCGGGAATCCCTGGCCCAAGACTACCCTAAGTGGAGGAAGAGCATCCGGGAGAGCGCTGAGAACCTCGAGTCTCGTCACCGAGAGGGTCATGTATTCAACTATCATTGTAACCCACATATAAGCTGACCTAAGTTGTACACCTTGAGAACATTGACCACAGCAAACTTGTGGGAGACACTCCTAACCTGGACTTACAGGTGCACAAGGGGAAGCTCCACCCACCTTCATCACTTGAGGTCTTGGTAATAAAGGTAACTGGTCATGGAGTGACCTTCTCTCAAGTAGGGGCCTCGTGTGCATTTATACTGTATAGTAAGGACATATCATTGGCGACAAGAAACTGGGATTTAAACCATGCGAGCATGGCCACTAGCAGCACAGAAGAGAGGTGCTGTGTTGGTGATGGTTAGCACGACTTTATTGAGAGACTACAGCAAAGTTTTGTCACTAAGGAATGGGTGGGACAGGATTTGGCTGACAAATGCAGGGCTCATCTCCTGACGGTTTGTGGATCCAGAACGTACTCCTTGATGAAGAACCTTCGAGCGCCAGAGAGGCCGGTGGACAAGATATTCAAAGAGCTCAGTAAGTTGATCAGGGAACACCTTAAACCGGCGAGCAGCATGCACATGGTGAGACACTGGTTTTACACGCACCGGCGGCGAGAAGGGCAAAGCGTTCCAGACTTGGTGGCAGATCTCCGGCGACTGGCGAGCCTATGTAAGTTCCCAGATGCATGCAGAGCGGAGATGCTGCGAGAATTTTTTATTGAGGGCATCGGGCACGCTGGGGTTTTCAGGAAACTGATTGAGACCAAAGACTTGACCTTGGAAGCAACGGCTCTGATAGCCCAGACATTTATCTCAGGGGAGGAAGAGACCAGAATGATGTATGACAAAAATCTTGGCTCAAATGCAGCAAACGACCAGGGAGTCAACGTTGTTAACGCGGCACACAGTTCTCTAGGCAGACAAGGGCAATCGGACATGTCCCAGCATGTAGTCGAACACAAAGGGGGGAATTCAACAGACAATGGCTGGCTGAATGGCGATTCATGCCAGTAATGGGGCCATCAATACCTGTTAATGATGCGCTTAAGGACAGTCACAGAGACAGTCAGAGACGATCGACTGGTAATGGACCTTTTGTTTCCAAAAATGGGGCCTCCAGCTCATGCTGGAGGTGTGGAGGCAAACACCCTGCCAGAGCTTGCATGTATCAGCAATATATCGGTAGAAACTGCAACGTCAGCGGTCACTTGGCACGTACGTGCAGGAAGCCTGAAGCCAGGTTGATATACGAGGAAGACGGGCCCGATGTAAGCCCTACGAGGCCAAATGAATACTGGAGGAAATCGCTGGAAGCTGAAGTTCAACGAGTTCATGTGGAAGACATATACAGTTCATAAACCAGGACGCCACCGATAAGGATGAAAGTGCTCCTCAATGGCATCCCAGTATCAATGGAGCTGGACATGGGGGCCAGCCAGTCCCTGATGAGTATCAAACAGTTCGACAAGTTGTGGGTGTCCAAGGCCAGGAGGCCAAAATTATTGCCGATTGACGCACAGCTACAGACATATACAAAGGAGATCATTCTGGTGCTGGGCAGCGCCATGGTAGTCGTGACCCACAAAGATTCGGAGAACAGATTGCCACTCTGGATTGTCCCAGGGGACAGTCCTGCACTACTGGGGAGGAGTTGGCTTGCTGTCATGAACTGAAAATGGGGCGATGTCAATGCAATTTCTTCTGTGGAGCGAGTATCATGCTCACAGGTCCTGGACAAATTTGAGTCATTATTTCAACCCGGCATTGGCACTTTCATGGGGGCCAAGGTAGTGATCCACATAAACCCGGACGCCAGGCCAGTACACACAAGGTCAGAGCGGTGCCGTACGTGATGCGGGAAAAGATAGAATGCAAATTGGACCGCCTGCTGAGGGAAGGCATCATCTCGCCAGTTGAATTCAGTGACTGGGCGAGCCCAATCGTGCCGGTGCTCAAGGCGGATGGGTCGGTCAGGATATGTGGCGATTACAAGGCCACCATCAATCGGGTGTCACTCCAAGACCAGTACCCGCTACCGAGAGCGGAGGATCTCTTTGCGACACTGTCCAGTGGCAAACCTTTTTCAAAATTGGACCTGACCTCAGCTTACATGACCCAGGAGCTGGCGAGTGAGTCAAAGAAGCTGACCACCATCATGACACACAAGGGGTTGTTTGAGGAGAACAGATGTCCGTTCGGGATTCGCTCGGCCGCCGCGATCTTCCAACGAAATGTGGAAAGCCTCCTTAAGTCGGACGGTGGTTTTTCAAGATGACATCCTCATCACTGGTCGCGATACTGAAGAACATCTCCACAACCTGGAGGAGATGCTACGCAGACTGGACCGGGTAGGGCTGCAACTGAAAAAGGCGAAGTGCGTCTTCTTAGCTCCAGAGGTAGAATTCCTGGGGAGGAGGGTAGCAGCAGACGGGATCAGACCTACTGCGTCCAAAACGGAAGCGATCCAGAGAGCACCCAGACCCCGCAACACGACGGAGCTGCGTTCGTTACTGGGGCTCCTGAACTATTTTGGCAACTTTCTTCCCAAATTGAGCATGCTCTTAGAGCCGCTACACATGCTCCTACGCAAAGGTCGCGATTGGGTCTGGGGGGACAGCCAGGAAAGGGATTTTGATAGAGTACGTAATTTGTTATGCTCCAACAAATTGTTAACGTTATACGACCCGTGTAAGAAACTTGTGTTAACATGCGATGCGTCGTCCTATGGGGTCAGGTGTGAGTTGCAGCATGTGAATGCCAATGGTCAGTTACAGCCGGTAGCTTATGCCTCTAGAAGTCTGTTCCAGGCAGAAAGGGGCTATGGGATGGTAGAAAAGGAAGCGCTAGCATGTGTATATGCAGTAAAAAAAATGTACCAATACCTGTTTGGCAGGAAATTTGAGCTGGAGACAGATCACAAACCCCTAACGTTCCTTTTGGTCGACAACAAGGCCATAACTGCGAATGCATCGGCCCGCATACAGAGGTGGGCACTTATGTTAGCCCAATTGTGACTACACAATTCGGCACAGACCGGGCACTGAAAACTGCGCCGATGCACTCAGCAGGCTCCCAATAGCCACCACTGAGGGGGCAACTGAGCATGATGCTGAGATGGTCATCTCTGTTGAAGCTTTCAAAAGCGAAGGCTCACCTGTGACAGCCGTCAGATTAAAGTCTGGACAAATAAAGACCCGCTACTGTCTTTAGTTAAGAAATGTGTCCTGAATAGGAACTGGGCAGCCACGTACGGGGCATACCCTGAGGAATTTAAACTGTTTCATAGGCGCAAGGATGAACTCTAGATTCAGGCCGATTGCCTACTGTGGGGAAACCAAGTAGTCATGCCCCAGATGGGCAGAGAGGTGTTTATCAGAGAACTTCACAATGAGCACCGGGCATTGTTATGATGAAGGCAATTGCCAGGTCACACATTTGGTGGCCAGGGATAGATGCAGAGCTGGAACTTTGTGTTCGCAGGTGCAACATGTGTGCTCAGCTGGGCAACGCACCCAGGGAAGCCCCCCTTAGCCCCTGGTCCTGGCCCGCCAAGCCATGGACACGCATCCATGTGGACTACGCAGGTCCTTTCATGGGAAAAATGTTTTTGGTTGTAGTAGACGCCTACTCCAAATGGATTGAGTATGACATTTTAAATTCAAGCACATCCTCTGCCACGGTAGAAAGTCTACGGGCAATGTTCGCCGCCCATGGTCTACCGGACGTCTTGGTCAGCGACAATGGCCTGTGCTTCACAAGCACTGAATTCCAGGACTTCATGGCAGGCAATGGAATCAACCATGTCAGAACGGCACCGTTCAAGCCGGCCTCAAACGGCCAGGTGGAACGAGCAGTGCAGATAATCAAACAGGGGATGCTCACAATCCAAGGGGATTCCTACAAAGCCGCTTATCACGCCTCCTGTTGGCCAATAGATCCCGACCACACTCACTCACAGGGGTTCCACCTGCAGAGCTGCTCATGAAAAGGACGTTCAAAACTAGGTTATCCCTTATACAACCTATTATGAAAGAAATCGTTGAGAGCAGGCGTCAGTCACAATGTGACTACCATGACAGGAATGCGAGGGCATGATGTATTGATGTCAATGACCCTGTTTTTGTCCTTAATTACGCTACAGGGCCCAAATGGTTTGCAGGCACTGTGATTGCCAAAGAGGGGAAAAGAGTTTTGGTAATTAAACTTACCAATGGTCAAATCTGCCGCAAACACATGGATCAAACTAAAAGTAGGTTCAGCAACCCCATAGAAGAAGCAGAGGAAGAACACGATGTAGAGTTTGCTCCACCACAGGTGACCGAACACCGGAACCAAGTAGAGGAGAGCCCAGTCACTGTGGACAGTCCGGACAGACCTGAGGCACCGCAAACAGCAGACACTCAGGCCAGTGCCCAACAACCGGAGCCTCAACTCAGGCGCTCTACAAGGGAGCGTAAACCACCAGAGAGACTCAACCTGTGATCCCAATAAGACTTTGCAGGGGAGGTGATGTCATGTATTCAACTATCATTGTAACCCATGTATAAGCTGACCTAAGTTGTACACCTTGAGAACATTGACCACAGGGGGCAAACTTGTGGGAGACAATCCTAACCTGGACTTTCAGGTATAAAATAGGAAACTCCACCCACCTTCATCACTTGAGGTCTTGGTAATAAAGGTAACTGGTCATGGAGTGACCTTCTCTCAAGTATGGGCCTCGTGTGCATTTATACTGTATAGTAAGGACATATCAGAGAGCATGCAGAAACCAAGCGTAGACAGCGGAAGAAGCGTGCGGCAAACCAGACTCCCCACCCACTCTTTCCCTCAATGACTGTCTGCCCCCACCTGTGACAGAGACTGTAATTCTCATATTGGACTGTTCAGTCACCTGAGAATTAACTTTCAGAGTGGAAGCAAGTCTTCCTCGATTTCGAGGGACTGCCTATGATGATAATGATGATGCACCCTGGGAAACCCTGCAATGTGGGCAAATCCGGCCTACCGCTCTACCTGCTTCTCCCTAGTCATCGGGAATGAGATCTCGTTCGCTCATCTCCTATACAGTGCATCGGTGACCTGCCGGATGGAGCAATGGGCAGAGAATTGTGAAACATTGGAAATGTCTGCAGTCGCAGACTGGAAAGACCCCGTAAAATAAACTTTCAGAGCTATGGTGACCTTGGTCTCAATGATCAGAGCAGTCCTGAGCCTTGTGTGAGGCTCCCGATCTTGGTACAGGACATTGCAGAGCTCCCTCAGTACATCCTTTCTACACCTGAACCTTCGCAAGCATTGCTCATCACTGAGCTCCAGGAAGGAGAACTGACGTCTGTAGACCCTGTGACGGTAGGGCCGCCTTCCCCCAGGTCTGTGCTGGCCACCTCCCATGGCAGCTGGATGATCGCCTTCTCCCTCTTTCTACTGATATTCGGGAGCCTCTGCTGGCGAGGCTCCTGGCCCAGTATGTGGTGCGGGGGGGTCAGCAAATCTGACCCTCCTCCTCACGCCATCTCCCTCCTGGCCACCCTCTCTATGTGGAGGTCTGATCTGCAGGCCACCCTGGATGTTGGGCAGCTATGGATGCTGCCTCCTTTTCCCGCTGCCTCTCTATGCATTGCTGATGGCGCCACCTTCTCCTGCATGCCACCCTGCATCTGACAAGGTGCACAGCACGTTTTCCTGTCAACACTGAGCCCATTCTGTGTGAAGGCTGCACCCTGACACATAGGCCTCTGTGGAGCACAGAATGAGGCCTACAGACCTCCACTAATCAGAAGTCTTCAAAAATCTCCCAAAATTGATCAACAGGACTCAGCAGCTTAAACAAATGCACAAAAGTGCCAGCAAAAGTTTGCACCAAAATTCCCCTGATCGCGGTAATCCTCCGTTCCCCTCCTCCAGCGGTGTCGAGTAGCACAGCAAAATGTACTGACCCAAAAAGCTGGCGGAAACACTGTCCAAGAAAAACCTCACTTTTTATAGGTGAATATGGGTGGCGTGGCCGCGTAGCAGCGGTGAGCACCGTGATGACGTCACCACGGCCACAAACCCCTTACCGTGGCGGGAGTCCTCACCCCCCGCACTGAATATGTGTCGTGGGGGCCAATTGACCGGAACGCGGCGGCCCATCGATTTGGCAGAATGGCGGCCGAAAGCCCGCGGTAAATGTCCGTCCCGGGACCCTGAATTGCGGCCCCACAATCTGT
The DNA here is from genome assembly GCF_044704955.1 of Pristiophorus japonicus. NCBI lineage: Eukaryota > Metazoa > Chordata > Chondrichthyes > Pristiophoridae > Pristiophorus > Pristiophorus japonicus. The sequence continues at coordinate 177,322,990 of NC_091980.1, read as the reverse complement.
ACAGATTTGTTACCCAGTTTGTGCTGAGTGTTGAACAGATGTTGATGTTGATCAGACACATGGAGAAGGAGTTTATTTCTGTACAACCCAGTTTTGTGTGATTCTGAAAGTCAGTCCAATATTCCAAACAGAATGTAATATCAATCGTAATTAGGCCTGTTGCAACAGGCTCCACTCTGTATGCAGTGAACACAATATGAATGTGATATTTTACATTGGGGGGATTGCAAGCTTTTTCTCTCACATCAGAGGCCACTTATGATGAATTGATACACTTTGCAGATATCTTGTGTTACTAATACTAACTGATCTCAATATATTGATTCAGAATCATCCAACAATGAGGCAACACCATGAAGAACGGTCTTTCCAAAACTTATCGAGCCACAGAATTCGTACAGGACTATCCAAGAAATATGAGCACAAAGTGATTGGAATTACCTGGCCTTGAGAGCCAGATTGCCAGATCTCAGAGGCCATGGGGCCGAAATTCAGGGTCTCAGAGAGACCCGTTACTGCCCGTTTTCGGCGGCCATTCGTCAAAATCGGATGGCCGACGCTTTGGGATCAACAGGCTGACCCGACACAAATTTAGGTCGGGGATTTTTCGGCCTCGACCCCATTCGGTCCGATGCTGATGATCTCCGCAAGTGAGTCATTAGTTAATGCACCGCCGCTTTTAATGAAGAAAGAAACATATCAACATAAATGCAGCTGAACTCGTCGATCCCCCGCTGCACAGTGCCCCTGACATGGTTTTCTGCCGGTGCACCATCTCCGCACTGAGTGAGGCCGGGTGTTGCGGTGGCCCTTAAAGGGGAGCACCCACTGCCGCGGCCGCCATCTATTAATTTTTGCCGGCCAATTCCCGAACAGCCGGCAAGGCAGTGCCCCTGGGTTTGGCCGGGCCACCAACGGGCAGCCTGGCACCCCCTCTTGGGTGCCAGGCCACTGGCCCAGCTGAAACCCTTCCTGGTGGCCCAGTAGCCAATGATAAAAAAATACTGAATCGTTCCCCTTTAACGGAAGGGAGAGAACGGGGTGACGCACATGTGCTGTGACATCACCACGACTCCAGCGTTGATTGACAGCGGCGGAGTACCGGTCCGATCTATAGTCAGCCACTCAGCCTGCCTTTGACTCTTATAGCCCTCCCCAATTATGACACATTTCCTCTGGGACTCTGAAAATGTTTCTTCTGACCGCATCAAGGATCCGTGCAGCAAGGCTAAAAAAAAATCAGAGGTGCGCCAGGTTTCTTGCGTTGCTTAATTTCGGCACTCATGTGCCCCAATGTCCTGGCAGGCATTCTGCCTTGCTGCAGGTTGCTGAATTTAGCATCAGTACACATTCAGTGGCAGCAAATTATGGTTTGCGAATAATTGGTGTCAATCGTGACTCAGTGAACAGCACTCTTGCTTCTGAGTCAGACGGGCTTGGGTTAAAATCCCCAAACATAATCTAAGCTCACATTCCCACTCCAGTACTGAGGGAATGCTGCACTGCCGGAGGTGCTGTCTTTCGGGTGAGACGTTAACCTGAGGCTCCATCTGTCCTCTCAGGTGGATGGAAAAGATTCCACGGTACTATTTGAAGAAGAGCAGGGTCCTGGACAATATTTATCCCTCAACCAACATCACTGAAAACAGATTGTCTGCTCATTATAATTGCTGTTTGTGGGAGCTTGCTGTAAGCATTGCCTCATTTCCTACATTACAACAGTGACAACACTTCAAAAAGTACTTCATTGGCTGTAAAGCACTTTAGCACGTCCTGAGTTTGTGAAAGCTGCTATAGAATTTCAAGGCTTTCTTTTATTTACGAGCAGTGCAGGCAAAAATATAACATTTACAGCACAGAAACAGACCATTCGGCCCAACAGATCTGTGCCAGTGACTGTGTGCCACACATGTGTCCTTCATCTTACGCTCTCAGCACACGGACCCCTCCCATGCTAACATGCACAAATTTTCTACATTTCTTGAAAGCAACTTTAAGCACTGAGATTCTCCATTGCCCAGCCCCAGCTGACTTTTAATTAGAACACCACCTAATATTATCCAATTTGCCTTCTGATAACCCAATTTGATTGGCCAATCCTATTATATAATGAGCGCTCTGATTTCCCAATGACCGCACCCTTTGTGTTAATTAACCCTACGAACAATACACCTTCTTATTATCCAGAAAGAGATTAGTTGATGCGTTTTGTGACGCTGCTGTCTATGAATCAGAAAATCTCTAGCTGGCAGACTTCAGTTCCTATCCAACAGCCCATGGCAGTTTGAACATTTAAATTAAATTACCATTTAACAATGTTCACTGTTTGAAAATGCACTTTTTCAGATGGGACTGGAATCCATGATCTCATTGACCAACATGGAAAAATACCAATAGACCTGATCAACGTTCGCTCATGAAGGACTACAATTATCCAGGGATCCAATGCAAATGAGACAGACGACACAACCTGTCTTGATTTTGAGAAAAAATGCATTCCTGACTCATAGGAAGTCTGGGTTTATAATATCCACAAGGATATTCTTTTGAAGGATGTCTTACTTGTTCTCCCTTGGTTTCTCCTCTCTATGGGCCCAAGTTTCGAGCCGCGCCTAGAACGGCGCAGTCCCGACCTGGACGCCCGTTTTTCGCGCCACAAGGTGCGCCTAATAAAACCCTCCAGATTCTCCACCTCCCTGCAGGTCCTCTGGCCCTCGGCGCAGCGCAGCAGGAGCTGTAGGGGGCGAAGCCAGGTCCCTCTGCACATGCGCGCTACAGTGGGCACACATGTGCAGTAGCTCCAGGCGCCCAAAACTGTGTGGGAGGGGCCGAAGCATGCAGCCCCTAGCCCTGGCCCAATGGCCTCACTGGGGCTGCGTGAATAAGGCTCCTCCCACGGCCAGCTCCTGCTTCCTCCCGACCCGACTCGACTCCCGCTTCCCGCCTCCGGACCGGACCCGACACCGACCTGACTCCTGCTTCCCCCCCGCCCCCAGACCCGACCCGACTCCCACTCCCCCCCCCCGCCCCCGCCCCCACCTCCGGACCGGACCCGAAACCGACACCGACCCGACTCCCGCTTCCCCCCCGCCCCCGGACCCAACCCGACTCCCGCTCCCCCCCCGCCCCCGCCCCCAGACCGGACCCGACACCGACACCGACACCGACCCGACTCCCGCTTCCCCCCGCCCCCACCTCTGGACCGGACCTGACACCGATCCCAACCCGACTCCCGCTACCCCCCCCCCCGCCCCCAGACTGGATCCGACCTGACCTCCCTCCCCCCGACCTGACCTCCCTCCCCCCGACCTGACCTCCCTCCCTCGACCCGAACCGAACCGACCTCCCTCCCACCACCCCCCCGACCCGCGCTCCCCCCGACCCGACCCAACGCCACCTACCTGTAAATCTGGTGCTGGGGACGGGCCCTGCCCGAAGTCTCGGGCCCGGCCCATTCAGCCTCCCTCCCCCTTCTCCTTCCCCCCCCAATCTCCTTCCCCCCCCAATCTCCTACCCCCCCACAATTTCCTCCCCCCCATCTCCTTCCCCCCCCAATCTCCTTCCCCCCCAATCTCCTTCCCCCCATCTCCTTTCTCCCCCTTCTCCCCTTTATCCCCTTCTCCCCCCCTCCCCCCTTCTCCCCCATCCCCCTCCTCCCCCCTTCTCCCCCCCTCCCCCTTCTCCCCCCCTCCCCCTTCTCCCCATCCCTCCCCCATCCCCCCCCCACCATTCCCTACGCCTGATTTGTTGATTTGTAACCTACGCCTGATTTTCTAAAGTGTAGACAAGGTTTTTTCGAGCATACAAAAATCTTCACTTACTCCATTCTAAGTTAGTTTGGAGTAAGTTTTCACTCACGAAACTTTGAAATCAGGCGTAAGCGGCCGGACACGCCCCCTTTTGAAAAAAAATTCTGTTCCAAAGTGAAACTGTTCTAACTGACTAGAACTGGAGCAAACTAAATGATGAGAATTCCAATTTCTAAGATACTCCGTTCTACACCAGTTGCTCCTAAAAATCAGGAGCAAATCATGTGGAAACTTGGGGCCGATGTCTTTCCCATATGCCAAGTGCTTTCACCCAGCCGAGGGAATGGGTTGCAGCCCTGCTCTCAGCTCTACTCCAAGGCCATTGTGCAATCAGCCATGAAGAGAAGGCAGGAGGCCCTGAACTGACACTCCCTCCCAACATGAACCGCATTTATATAGCACCTTTAATGTAGTAAGACATCCTAAGGCACTTCACAGGAGCGTAATCAGACAAAATTTAACACTGAGCCACATAAGGTGATAGTAAGCAGGATTGCCGCAAGTGAACCTGACCACAGTAACCATAGGCAACAAAGCCACAAAGTGGGCAGGACCACGAGAAATATAATAACATAGAATCATAGAATCATAGAAATTTATAACACGGAAGGAGACCATTTTGGCCCATCGTGTCCGCACCGGCCGACCAAGAGCTAGCCAGCCTAATCCCACTTTCCAGCTCTTGGTCCATAGCCCTGTAGATTACGGCACTTTAAGTGCACATCCAAGTACTTTTTTAACATGATGAGGCTTTCTGCCTCTACCATCCTTTCAGGCAGTGAGTTCCAGACCCCCACCACCCTCTGGGTGAAGAAATTGCCCCTCATATCTCTTTTAAACCTCTCCGCATTACTTTAAATCTATGCCCTCCCTGGTTGTTTACCTCTCTGCCAAGGGAAACAGGCCCTTCCTATCCACTCTAGGCCCCTCATAATTTTATACACCTCGTTATGTATTGATGCTTGGGGTCACCAGACACCAGAAGGCGCCACTATCGGAGGTGATCGGGCTGTACGCGCGCTGATATATAAGCGCGGCTACTATGTCACATGTGTACTTTGGGCACGAATAAAAATAGATCAGGTTTACATCTGAGGCAGTTTACAGTAACAAGACTCTTGAGTCATTACATTTGGTGATGAGGTAACTTAAGAACCTTCGCATGTACAATGCGCACTTTTGGAATTCTGGAGAGATTCGTGGAGGGCAAGGATTGGGCGGATTTTATCAACCGCCTGGATCAGTATTTTGTGGCCAACAAAATGGAGGGGGAGGTTGATGCAGTTTGGCGCAGGGCAATTTTTCTCACCGTTTGTGGTCAGAAAATTTACGGCCTCATGAAGAACCTTCTCTCGCCTTTATGTCCAATGGACAAAGAGTACGGGGATGTGTGCGCGTTGGTGTGTGACCACCTTAAGCCAAAAGAGGGGATCATCATCTCACGCTATCACTTCTATATGCATGTTCATGCTGAGGGCCAGGATGTGTCGGGATTCGTTGCTGACCCATGACAATTTGCTGAGCCGTGTAAGTTCGAGAACATGTTGGAAGACATGTTGCGAGATTTCTTCGTGATAGGCATCAACCATGATGTGATTCTTCGGAAGTTATTGGCCAAAGAGAAGCTGGACTTGAGAAAGGCCATCGCGACTGCCCAGGCATGCATGGTGACTGATGATGATTTGAGGCAGATATCATCGAAGAGTCAGAGCTCCGTGGCAAGTACTGTAAACAAGATTGTGTCGTCATCTGGCAGAGCTGCTTATGACAGGGGCCTACTCAACTGTTTACGTGAACCATGTAGCTGCTCAGAGTCCGCCAACTGGTACAATCTGATTTCATCCTGTTGGCGTTGTGGGGGCAATCATCAGCCTCATCAGTGGCGGTTTAAACAATACTCCTGTAATAGTTGTTCGAAACTGGGGCATCTTCAGAGAATGTGCCCACAACTGAGCAAGCGTGCTGCTGCTCATTACATTGTTGATGATGACTAGTCCAGTGCTCAGATACACAACCCGAGGAGGAAGTGTATGGTCTGTATTCATTCTTGGCAAAGAGCTAGCTGATAATTGTTAATGTGAAGCTGAATGGCGTGTCTGTATCAATGGAGCGGGTGCGAGTCAGTCGATAATGAGCCAAAGGACATGCGACAAGCTGTGGGACACTAAGGCTGTGAAGCCTAAGCTGAGTCCAGTCAATGCCAAGTTGCATACTTACACTAATGAACTCATACCAGTGATTGGCAGTGCAGTAGTCAAGGTGTCATATGATGGTGTGGTTCAAGATCTACCATTATGGATCGTCCCAGGTAATGGTTCAATGCTGTTCGGCAGGAATTGGCTCAAGAAAATCAAGCTGAACTGGAATGATGTCAAAGCGTTGTCCTTGATGGATGACACTTCGTGTGCTGAAGTGTTGAAGAAGTTTCCTTCTTTGTTTGAACCGGGCATTGGTAATTTTACTGGTGCCAAGGTGCAGATTCACCTAGATTCTGATGAAAGGCCTGTCTATCATAAAGCTCGGTCTGTTCCTTACATGATGAAGGAGAAGGTTGAAATTGAGCTTGACAGATTCCAAGGTGAAGGGGTCATATCACCGGCCAAGTTTAACGAGTGGGCCAGTTTTATTGTTCCTGTGTTGAAGAGGATCAGTATCCGTTACCGAAGGCTGATGACCTGCTAGCCGGTGGAAAGTCGTTCACTAAGCTAGATCTTGTCGGCACTTGGAAGAAACTTACCTGCATCAACACCTATAAAGGACTGTTTGCCTACAACAGGTGTTCTTTTGGAATTCGTTCGGCTGCAGCCATATTTCAGGGGAATATGGAGAGTTTACTGAAGTTCATTCCTAGAACTGTTGTGTTTCAAGATGACATTCTGGTCACAGGTCGCGACACTGCTGAACATCTGAACAATCTTGAAGAAGTCCTACATCATCTGGACAAAGTGGGACTCAGGCTGAAATGTTCAAAGTGTGTATTCATGGTACCTGAAGTTGAATTCCTGGGGAGGAAGATTGCTGCTCATGGCATCAGGCCCACTGATTCGAAAACCAAGGCCATCAAAAATGCACCCAGGTCTCAGAATGTGATGGAGCTGCGTTCATTCCTTGGGCTACTCAACTACTTTGGTCATTTCTTACCCAGATTGTGCACTTTATTAGAGCCACTGCATGTGCTACTCAGAAAAGGTGACAACTGGGTCTGGGGTTTGTCTCAAGATAGAGCCTTTGAGAAAGCTAAGAATCTGCTCTGTTCAAACAAGTTGCTTATTCATTATGATCCATGTAAGCGTCTTGTATTGGCCTGTGATGTTTCATCATATGGGGTTGGTTGTGTACTCCAACAAGCAAATGAGTCAGGTAAGCTACAACCTGTTGCGTATGCTTCGAGAAATTTGTCAAAAGCAGAAAGAGCTTACAGCATGGTAGAAAAAGAAACTTTGGCCTGTGTGTATGGGGTAAAAAGATGCATCAGTACCTGTTTGGTCTTCATTTTGAACTCAAAATGGATCACAAGCCACTCATTTCATTGTTTTCGGAAAACAAAGGTATTAATACCAATGCATCATCCCGTATCCAGAGGTGGGCGTTAACATTGTCAGCCTATGATTATGTTATTCGTTATAGACCGGGCACTGAGAATTGTGCCGATGCACTGAGTCATCTGCCTTTGCCTACACCTGATATGAAGATGCCTCAACCTGCAGATCTACTGTTAGTAATGGATGCTTTTGAGAGTGAAGGAACCCCTGTTACTGCTCAACAAGTTAGAATCTGGACCAGCGATGGCCCTATTTTATTGGTTGTGAAACGTTGTGTCCTCAGTGGTGACTGGTCTGCAATACCTATGGAGATGTGTGATGAGACAAACCATACAACCGTCGCAAAGATGAGCTGTCCATTCAGACAGATTGTTTACTGTGGGGTAATCGTGTCATCATGCCTAAGAAAGGTAGAGAAAAATTTGTACGTGAATACACAGCACTCATCTCGGTATTGTCATGATGAAAGCCATTGCTAGGTCTCTTGTATAGTGGTCTGGAATTGACTCTGATCTGGAATCATGCGTGCATCAATGCAACACTTGCATGCAGCTAAGTAAAGTACCAGCAGAATCTCCACTGAGTCTTTGGTCGTGGCCATCTAAACTATGGTCGAGGATTCACATCGATTTTGCGGGCCCTTTCCTGGGAAAGATGTTTTTTGTTGTGGTGGATGCATATTCAAAGTGGATAGTGTGTATTATTATGTCATCCAGTACATCTACAGCTACTATTGAGAGCCTTCGTGTCATGTTTGCTACTCATGGCTTACCTGACATTGTTGTGAGCGACAACGGATCTTGCTTCACAAGTCTTGAGTTTCAGGAGTTCATGAAACTCAATGGCATCAGACATGTGAGATCAGCTCCATTCAAACCTGCTTCTAATGGTCAAGCAGAGCGTGCTGTTCCAACGATCAAGCAAAGTATGAAATGTGTAACTCAGGGCTCACTGCAGACTCGTTTGTCATGTATATTGCTCAGTTACAGGACAAGACCTCATACGCTTACTGGGGTTCCCCCTGCTGAACTACTGATGAAGAAAAATCTCAAGACCAAGCTTTCTCTTGTTCATCCTAATTTGAATGATCATGTTGAAAACAGACATCAAAGTCAGCAATGGTGTCATGATCATGCCGCTGTGTCACATGACATCTCTGTCAATGATCCGGTTTATGTACTGAACTATGGTCAAGGTCCTAAGTGGATCACCGGTACTGTTACAGCCAAGGAGGGTAACAGAGTGTTTATTGTCGTGCTCAAGAATGGGCAAACATGTAGGAAGCGTGTTGATCAGATCAAACTGCGGTACACGGGTGAACTGGAACCGTTTGAGGAAGATGCAGTCAGTGACCAACCAACCAATGTTCATTCATCAGAGGACTCTGCTGTCATTACTGAACCTGGACCTTCAGTCCCTGATGTGGTCATTACCACTCCCATCAGATCGCTTACTCAGCTTTCAGTCACAACTGACTCAGAACGCTCGCCTAGAACTAAAATTGAACTGAGACGATCAACTTGTGAGCGGAAATTCCAAGACCGTCTTAATTTGTAAAGAGACTGATATTAAGATCTTGAAAGGGGGATGTTATTATGTATTGATGCTCGGGGTCACCAGACACCAAAGAGCGCCACTGTCGGAGGTCATCGGGCTGTACGCGTGTGTGCACGGTCACTGATATATAAGCGCGGGTACTATGTCACGTGTGTACTTTGGGCGCGAATAAAGATGGATCAGCTTTACACCTGAGGCAGTTTATAGTAACAAGACTCATTGAGTCATTACAACCTCAATCAGGTCTCTCCTTAGCCTCCTCTGTGTCAAAGAAAACAGACCCAGCATCTCCAATCTTTCCTCATAGCCAAAATTCTCCAGACCAGGCAACATTCTTGTAAATCTTCTCTGTACCCTTTCCAGTGCAGTCACATCTTTCCTGTAATGTGGTAACCAGAACTGCACACAGTACTCCAGCTGTGGCCTAATCTGATGGGAGTATTTTATACAGTTCAAGCATAACCTCCTTGCTCTTGCATTCCATGCCTCGACTTATAAAGGCAAGTATTCCATATGGCTTCTTAACCACCTTACCTACCTGGCCTGCTACCTTCAGGGATCTGTGGACCTGCACTCCAGGGTCCCTGTGTTCGCTATCATTTTCAGTGTCATAACATTTAATGTGCATTCCCTTGCTTTGTTAGACCTCCCCACTTATCCGGATTGCATTCCATTTGCCACTGTTCTGTCCACCTGACCAGTACATTGATATCTTCCTGCAGTCCGCAGCTTTCTTCTTCATTATCAACCACACGGCCTATTTTAGTGTTATCTGCAAACTTCTTAATCATACTCCCTACATTCAAGTCCAAGTCATTGATATATACCACAAAAAGTAAAGAACCCAGCACTGAGCCCTGCAGAACCCCATTGGATACAACCTTCCAGTCACAAAAAACACCCATCAACCATTACCCTTTGCTTCCTACCTCTAAGCCAATTTTGCATCCAACTTGCCACTTTGCCCTGGATCCCATGGGCTATTACTTTCATAACCAGTCTACCACATGGGACTTTATCAAAAGCTTTGCTAAAATCCATATACACTATATCACACGCACTGCCCTCATCAACCCTCCTGGTTACCTCCTCACAAAAGTCACGACCTTCCCTTAACAAATCCATGCTGACTGTCCTAGATTAATCCATGTCTTTCCAAATGAAGATTTATCCTGTCCCTCAGGATCTTTTCCAATAATTTTCCCACCACCGAGGTTAGGCTGACTGGCCTATAATTACTCGGTCTATCACTTTCTCCATTTTTAAACAAAGGTACAGCATTTGCAGTCCTCCAGTCCTCTGGCACCACACCTGTAGCCAGAGAGGATTGGAAAATGATGGTCAAAGCCTCTGTTAATTCCTCTCTTTCTTCTCTTAATAGCTGGTAATGCAGGCAGCCATAGCTTCAGTTTATGTTATGGTTCCAATTTTGCCAATGGACTAAAGGGATTGGAGAGGAATTTTCCAGTTTTTGAAGCAGGGAGGTACGGGACTTTGTGAGAGAGATAATCATAGAATGGTACAGCACAGAAAGATGCCATTCGGCCCATTGTGCCTCTACCGGCTCTTTGAAAGAGCTATCCAATTAGTCCCACTCCCCTGCTAATCCTCATAGCCGTGCAATTTTTTCTCCTTCAAGCATATACCAATTCCCTTTTGAAAGTTGCTATTGAATTTGCTTCCATCACCCTTTCAGTCAGTGTGTTCCAGATCATAACAACTCGCTGCGTGAAAAAAATTCTCATCTTGCCTCTGGTGCTGTTTCCAATTACCGTTCAAAGAGCCGGGACAGGCATAATAGGCCAAGTGGTCTTCCGTGCTGCATGATTCTATGATCCTTCTTGAAGGTGCTGGGTACAGTTTCATGGGATTTACTTGCCCATGACAGCTCATGCAAGGGACTATGTTAATTTGTGTGGAGCTATCTGAATAACTTTTCAACAATGGAGGGAGGGACTGTAGTCAAGCCTGACCCTGTCCTCCTGTTTATACTGGCTCAAGACAACTACTGGCCAGCTGAGATCAGCCAATTCAGTGCCGACCCGGGATGAAACGTGGCCTATTCTGATCTGTATAGTTCCATATGACATCAGTGCCACACCAGAACCACTGATGGGATGAGATGATTCACAGGCCTGCCCGTCTTTTTAAATTCATTCTTGGGATGTGGGAGTTGCCGGCATTTATTGCCCATCCCAAGTTGCCCCTTGCGAAGGTGGTGACGAGCCTTTTTCTTGAACCGCTGCAGTCCGTGTGGTGAAGGTGCTCCCACAATGCTGTTAGGCAGGGAACTCCAGGATTTGGACTCAGTGATGATGAAGGAACGGCGATAAATGTCCAAGTTGGGATGGTGTGTGACTTGGAGGTGAACTTGGAGGTGATGGTGTCCTCATGCACCCGCTGCCCTTGTCCTTTTAGGTAGTAGAGGTCACAGGTTTGAGGAGGTGCTGTCGAAGAAGCCTTGGCGAGTTACTGAGGTGCATCTTCTAGATGGTACACACTGCAACTATGGTTCACCGATGGTAGAGGAAGTGGATATTTAAGATGGTGGATAGAGTGCTGATAAAGGTCTTTTTCCTGGTTAAGAATCACCTGTTTAAATGGCCAAATCCCTTGACCACTACTGCCCTATATCATGGTGTCTGATCACCAGGGGCCATCACTCAACTTGGCAGCTGTGGCTCGGTGACCCAGTGCCACTGAGTCAGAAGGTTGCGAGTTCAAGTCCTACTCCAGAAATATGAGCACATAATCTAGACTGAGACTCGCAGGGCAGTACTGAGGGATGCAGTCCTTCAGATGAGACATTAAACTGAGGCCCCGTCTGCCCCTTCAGGTGGAGGTAAAACTCCCTTTGAAGAAGAGCAGGGAAGTTCTCCCCAGTGTCTTGCCTCGATATTTATCCCTCAACTAAAAAACACATTATCTGGTCATTATCACATTGCCGTTTATGGAACTTTGTGCAAATTTCCTACATTACTAGAGTGACTGCACTTCAAACAGTACTTCATTGACTGCAATGCACTTCGGGACACTCTGAGGGCATGAAAGGTGCTTCTTTATTAGTTATCAGGAGTGGGAACGCGAGCTGATTTTCCACTCCACTCTTGAGTGCGGATTTAAACTTCAACGCCCCAAATACTGCACCTGGCTGAGATTGGTAGGGTTGCCAACTCTGGTTGGACATATTCCTGGAGTTTTCATCACATGATCTCGTGCCTCTAAATGCCCCTCCCCCCCACACTTCTGCTATTGGTTGCCTGACACGTCTATTCTTGCGATGCATTACCTTCCTGCACCCAGTGCACAGCGAACAGACTCTATCACTCGATTGTATGATTGCTCACTGCCAGTCAAACACCCAAATTTTCCATCTCCAATATTTGTACAACTGATAAAGACCTGGATATAATTGGCGCCTTTCACAATCACTGGATGTGTCAAAGCGCTTTACAGCCAATGAACTTCTGTTGTAATGTAGGAAACGCGGCAGCCAATTTGCGCACAGCAAGGTCCCACAAACAGTTATGTGATAATGACCAGATAATCTGTTTTTTTGTTATGTTGATTGAGGGATAAATATTGGCCAGGATACCGGGGATAAGTCCCTTGCTCTTCTTCGAAATAGTGCCATGGAATCTTTTACTTGAGAGGGCAGACGGGGCCTCGGTTTAACATCTCATCTAAAAGACGGCGCCTCCAACAGTGCAGTGTTCCCTCAGCACTGCACTGGAGTGTCAGCCGAGATTTTTTTGTGCTCAAGTCCCTGGGGTGGCAAGAGGCAAGAGTGCTACCCACTGAGCCACAGCTGACACTATGAATGACATAAATGAAAGTGCTCAAAGAAACTGAAAAGATACAGGCCTAGAAATCCGATAAGGCCCGAAAACGGGCAGTGCCACCGCAGGACAATGTTATCTCCTGCCCGCAAAAGATCGCAGGCAGTGCCGTTATTTTGGTGCTACTGCTGATTTGAATGATTGGACACACAGCCAAGCGAGGACCACACTGTGTCAGGCTGTGTGCTCAGCAGTAGGCCCCATGTAGTGTGACCGCAGCATCCCTGGAGTGAGGCTGCCTTTTCTTAAAGCAAGGCTACCATTTTAGAATGCAGTCTCAAGCCTTTGAAGGGAGACTGCCTTGTAAAAAAGAATAAAAATAATTTTAAAATAGGCAGTCTCTATCTCTTGGAGCTCAATTGCCTTCTGAAAAATAAACATTAAAAATCATTCCAAACTAGGCAGTCTTCAGCTCTTAAAGTGAACTGCCTTCTGCACGTACCTAATGGTACGTGCTTCATCACCAACACAAATGACTCATTAGGCCAGGGAAGGGGCACCCAGGGTCTCGCATGCAGCATTCCAGCTTTGTGCAGGGGGTCAAAAGTGGAAGAGAGGTCCTCGACCCACAGGGGGCCAGGAGGCCCTCCAGAAAGAAGGATGCCAGCAGTGTTGTCCTCAGCACCTGGCTCCAGTGCCCAAAGAAGCTTCATGACCTCAGACCAGTGGCCAAGGTCAGTGAATGCCTCTTCAAAAGCCGTCTCCTACCAACTGCATCACTAGCCTCACACACTGCTCAATGCACGACCCTCCCCCCCATCACTTACCTACCAACAATCTTTACCAAACACGATGCACACCTCATATTCCAGCTACACCTCACCCACTTGGAGGAGACCGTACAGGCCATTCTTGTCAGGGGCATGGCTGAGCCCTTGGCCAGTGGCGGGGCTGAAAAAATGCAAGATGCTGTTATCCTGATACCTTATGCTCCTTCTCACATCCCATTTCCCCCCCATCCCGCAATATCTTCTGATTTACAAGCTACACATGGTGTAAGCATGCACCTCTTACTTTCCCGCCCTCCCCTCATCACAACCCCACCCTTGTACTTCCTTATTTCAGACGTCCAAGAAATACAGCCTGCTCAGCAAGTGGTTGGCCAAGAAGAGGGAGAGGAGAGTGAAGAAGATGAAGAAACACCATCACTCAATTTGACACTCCCAGCCACCAGCTCCTCGAGGTCGTCCTCCAAGGCCATCTGCAGTATCCTCCATTGAAAGTCAGCAGCCTTCCACTTGCCTTGCTGCAGCCACAGGGGTAGGCAAAGGCCAACACAAGGCAGTCACTAAGGGAATGCACAATCATAGTTGATTTTTTGATGTCATGTTGGATGCATGTATGGAAAATTTTGGAAAGTTTGCTTTATGGAGGCTTTTATTTCAGCATTGTGGCCAAGAGAACGCTGTGATGGTCAGTAACAGAGGGAGGGTAAGTTGTGGGACAAAGGTTGAAAGGGGAATTGGGGTTGTGGTCACTGCTACTTCAGGCGGATAATTCCATCCCGGATATCCCGGCCAGAAAGGGGCTGTCTGGGTTGCAACCTACCTTCCACTTCCTCCTCTTCCGCTTCCTCCTTTTCCACTTCCTCCTCTTCCACTTCCTCCTCCCTCTGCGAGCAGCGTATCCCCTTTGTTGCTTCTGCTTCATCTCCATGTGTCCCCCAGGATTCCGAGCAAGTGGTCTTCTCAGAGGCAAAACACTGCGGATGCTGGAAATTCAAACTAAACTGAAAATGTTGGAAATGCTCTGTAGGCCATGCAGCATTTCAACCTGAAACGTTAACTATGGATCTGTCTCCACAGATGCTGCCTGACCTGCTGAGTATTTCCAGCATTTTCTGTCTTCCCAGAGGCCTTCCTTTGCCATCCAAAGCCTTGTAAGTATCCATCAGCACTCTCGGCACATTCTAACAACTTTTGAAATGTATTGCACCAAGCCACTACTTCAATAAAATATTTTTAAAAGCACTCCAAAGGTTGAAATTGAAACTTACTTGAAACATTTGTGTGTCCCTTTATGAAGCAGTGACAGTGTCTCTGCAGTACTGCTGGACACACGTTTTTCCGTATGGGGTTTTGAGAGGGTGTTATGGTGTGCGATGATGGGCAAAATCGCAGTCGTGTGTCAAATCAGGCATTGCTCGCTGATTGATGTCACGACTTTCTAATTTAAATTTGAGAGGCCAATGTTGGCAACGGCAATGGACCTCACCAAAATGGCGGCCGCCAGGTCCCGCACTGGAAGCGGGCGGAAGCGAGCCAGCCGCCATTTTTTGCTGAAATACGGCACTGAGGGGTGGCAGTAAGGTCTGGAATTTCTAGACCACTGTGTTTTTTTATGCCCCGATGATTTTTCTCCTGGTTCGCTTGCAACAGTGTCCCCGAGATTGATCTTTAAATCCTGGAGCCCGCAAGCCAATTCTGGAGGGTTGGCAACCCGAGACATTGACTAACTCAGCACGGACAAGAGTGGCGGGGAGGGCTCAGCTTTAAGTTGCTCACCGATTCTCCACAAGCTGACATTAGTTTGAAAGAGCCGAGGTATTTATGCTCCATCAGGCCTAAACAAACAGGGACCTGTGAACCATTTCGTGCTGCGTTCTCCCGCCACCCCTCCACTGGAGCGAGCCGAGAGATAATGGCTGCTCAACACTGATAGCAAATCCAAGAATACTGTGTACCCCGTCACACAGATAAGCTTTACAAAACAACCCAGCTCTCCAGTGAAACTGACTGCAACGCCAATAATCTGTCTATCATCTATATGGCCGGGGCCCTTATTTACACAGCAGTCTCAGCCTAAATCCATTAAGTGACTTTTTACTGCTCCATCTAACTTTCTTGCTGGTGGTTTTTCTACGGTGCAGATTAGATCTGACCCACACTATGTCCGTCTAGTGGAGGTTGGTGCTGTTCCTACCGTACCTGCGGGCACATTGGAACCTCGTTGCTCAGAGATTTAACGTAGTAAGTGTCAGTCGTGGCTCAGTGGATAGCATTCTCTCGCCTCTGAGTTAGAAGGTCATTGAGTTTGTGTCCCACTCCAGGGACTTGAGCCCATAATCCAGGCTGAAACATCCAGTGCAGGACTGAGGGGGGTTGCACAGTCGGAATGCCGTCTTTCAGATGAGACGTTAAAATGAGGGTCTGTTTGCCCACTTAGGTGGGTGCAAAAAGTGCCTGCTGTGGCTCAGTGGGTAGCATTCTTACCTCTGCGTCAGAAGGTGGTGGGTTCAAGTCCCACGCCAGGGACTTGAGCACAGAAATCTCAGCTGACACTCCAGCGCAGTGCTGAGGGAGAGCTGCACTGTCGGAGGTGCCGTCTTTCAGATGAGACATTAAACTGATGCCCCGTCTACTCTCTCAGGTGGATGTAAAAGATCTCATGGCATTATTTCGAAGAAGATCAGGGGAGTTATCCCCGGTGTCCTAGCCAATATTTATCCCTCAATTGACAGAACAAACGGGTCATTATCACTTTGTTGTTTGTGGGAGCTTGCTGTGAGCAAATGTTTCCCACATTACAACAATGACTACACTCCAAAAGTACTTCATTGGCAGTTAAGCGCTTTGAGATGTTTGGTGGTCGTGAAAGTAGCTATAGAAATGCAAATCTTTCTTTTCTTTTAAAGATCCCGTGGCACTATTCATTATCACATTTAGCTGTGTAAATTGGCTGCTACATTGCCTACATTTTAAAAGTGATTGCATTTCAAAGGTACTTTATTGACATGCACTTTGGGACGTCCTGAGGTCATGAAAGGCACTTTCGAAATGCAAGTCTTTCTTTCTCTGGTGGGGGAATCAAAAATAAGGGGGTATGACCTAACAATTAGAGCTCGGCCATTCAGAAGTGAAATCCCCAATTTTTCACACAAAGTTTACTGGAAATCTGGAATTCTCTCCCCTAAAAAGGCCATGGATGCTGGGTGTCAATTGTAGCTTTTAAGACTGAGATTGATAGCTATTGATAGGTAAGGGTATCAAGGGACATGGAGCAAAAGCGTGTAAAAGGAATTGAGAGTTGGTATATATATCAAAGAAAGATGAACAGGCTGGGTCTCTTGTCTCTTAAAAAAAGAAGGCTGAGGGGTGACCTATTTGAGGTCTTTAAAATTATGAAAGGTTTTGATAGAGTGGATACAGAGAATGTTTCCACTAGTGGGGAAGAGCAAAACTAGAGGCTATCAATATAAGCTAGTCACCAAGAAATCCAATAGGGAGTTCAGAAGAAAATTGTTTACCCAAAGAGTGGTGAGAATGTGGAACCCGCTACCACAGGGAGTGGTTGAAGCGAATAGTATAGATGCATTTAAGAAAGGGTAGACAAGCATATGAGAGGGAAGGGAATAGAGGGTTATGCTGATGGGGTTAGATGAGGAAAGACGGAAGGAGGCTCGACTGGAGCATAAACGCCGGCATGGACTGATTGTTTCTGTGTTGTTTATCCAATGTAATCCTATGTAATCCTATGAGAGATAGATCAGCAATGATCTAATTGAATGATGGAGCAGGCTCGAGGGGTTGAATGGTCTCCTGTTTCTATGTTCGTATGAAATCAGTCTGAGGTGACAAGCAGAACAGCCGCCTGCCACTCTCCTTGGTCCATTACAGCTCATCATCATCACAGGAATTCCCTCAGGGTCGAGGATGATGTGTCCACACTAAAAATGAGCACTTAGGTGACTGATTAACTCATTTTAAAGGGTAGAAGATGCCTGTGCATGAATTCTTTTAACGTGGGGTGGCCGTTGCACACCAGCCACCACACGGGCTTGACGGAGCAAGGTCTTGGTCCAGTGGCAAGGGGATCCAAGACAACTGGAGACCAGGCTCCGCCGCATGTGCCAATACATACTCAAACTCAAATACAAACTCAAACATACTCCTACTGTCCTCCTTCCTTCCCATTGGATCTCTCTCTACGTGGAATTCATAGTACGTAATGTGGGCCTCATGACCTCACAGCCTCGCAATTGGCCCATGCTGCACCTTCCCTTAGTCCTGTGCACGCTGCTCCACCTCTGGGCTCCGACCTCTCCGCCCCTCCGTACCTCGTCCGTCCCCTCCACTTCCGACCTCCGCTTCTCGCCAGTCCCTC
Source organism: Pristiophorus japonicus (assembly GCF_044704955.1). Taxonomy (NCBI): domain Eukaryota; kingdom Metazoa; phylum Chordata; class Chondrichthyes; family Pristiophoridae; genus Pristiophorus; species Pristiophorus japonicus. The sequence goes on along the minus strand of NC_091980.1, from coordinate 177,305,140 downwards.
CCTCCGCTCCTCACTGGTCCCTTCCTCCGCTCCTCACTTCTTCCGACCTCTGCTCCACGCCACTTCCAACCTCCGCTCCTCGCCGATCCCTCCCTTCGCTCCTCGCCACTTCCTACCTCCGCTCCTCACTTCTCCCGACCTCTGCTCCACGCCACTTCCAACCTCCGCTCCTCACCGATCCCTCCCTTCACTCCTCGCCACTTCCAACCTCCGCTCCTCGCCAGTCCCTCCCTCCGCTCCTCACTGGTCCCTTCCTCCGCTCCTCACTTCTTCCGACCTCTGCTCCACGCCACTTCCAACCTCCGCTCCTCACCGATCCCTCCCTTCACTCCTCGCCACTTCCTACCTCCGCTCCTCACTGGTCCCTTCCTCCGCTCCTCACTTCTCCCGACCTCTGCTCCTCGCCACTTCCTACCTCCGCTCCTCGCCACTTCCTACCTCCGCTCCTCACTGCTTCCTACCTCTGCTCCTCGCCACTTCCTACCTCCGCTCCTCGCCACTTCCAACCTCCGCTCCTCACTGCTTCCTACCTCCGCTCCTCGCCAGTCCCTCCCTCCGCTCCTCACTGGTCCCTTCCTCCGCTCCTCACTTCTTCCGACCTCTGCTCCACGCCACTTCCAACCTCCGCTCCTCACCGATCCCTCCCTTCGCTCCTCGCCACTTCCTACCTCCGCTCCTCACTGGTCCCTTCCTCCGCTCCTCACTTCTCCCGACCTCTGCTCCTCGCCACTTCCTACCTCCGCTCCTCGCCACTTCCTACCTCCGCTCCTCACTGCTTCCAACCTCCGCTCCTCGCCAGTCCCTCCCTCCGCTCCTCACTGGTCCCTTCCTCCGCTCCTCACTGCTTCCGACCTCTGCTCCTCGCCACTTCCTACCTCCGCTCCTCGCCACTTCCTACCTCCGCTCCTCACTGGTCCCTTCCTCCGCTCCTCACTTCTCCCGACCTCTGCTCCTCGCCACTTCCTACCTCCGCTCCTCGCCACTTCCAACCTCCGCTCCTCACTGCTTCCGACCTCCGCTCCTCGCCAGTCCCTCCCTCCACTCCTCACTGGTCCCTTCCTCCGCTCCTCACTGCTTCCAACCTCCGCTTCTCGCCGATCCCTCCCTTCACTCCACGCCATTTCCTACCTCCGCTCCTCACCGCTTCCGACCTCCGCTCCTCACTGATCCCTCCCTTCGCTCCACGCCATTTCCTACCTCCGCTCCTCACTGATCCCGACCTCTCCTCCACGCCGGCCCCTCCCTTCGCTCCACGCCATTTCCGACCTCCGCTCCTCACTGATCCCGACCTCTCCTCCACGCCGGCCCCTCCCTTCGCTCCACGCCATTTCCTACCTCCGCTCCTCACTGCTTCCGACCTCCACTCCTCGCTGCTTCTGACCTGCCCTCCACGCCGCGTCCGACCTCCGTGTTGTTGATTCTGTTGCTGCGGTAGCTAGCTTTTTTGATTTGCCCACATCTCCAGCCTCACGCTCCAAACTCCAAACTGCTCCTCTGTCTGTCCCATGAAGTCAGGTTTTTTTTCCCAAAAAAGCCATGTTTCCTACATTACAACAGTGACTACGCTTCAAAATTACTTCATTGACTGTCGAGCACTTTGGGCGCCCTGAGGTTGTGAAAGGCTATATCAATGCAAGTTATTTTTATTCCACCCCAGAAGTCTGCTCTTTCAATCCACATGCCCAGAAGCCATTTTTATAGCCAGAAATACAAAAGCAAAATACTGCGGATGTTGGAAATCTGAAATAGAAAACAAAAAATACTGGAAATACTCAGCAGGTCAGGCAATAGCTGTGGAGAGAGAAACAGGGTTAACGTTTCCGGTCGATGAGCTTTTGGCAGAGCTGCCTGACCTGCTGTGTATTTACAGCCTTTTCTGTTTTTATTGATACCCAGAAAATTTCAGGCACCCGAATTTTCAAATGGTTATCTCAGGAGCACAAGGTCAGAAATCAACCCTTTAATGACCCGATGGAACACAATTGGCAAAACTGACACGAGATGTTGATATGGTTATATGAACTTAAGGAAACTTGCCTTCCACCCAGGGCAGAAGTACAACAGGAAATAAAGGTGCTAATGGGAGCAGAGGAAATGATGGTGGAACACATAGTTCTCTCGAGTACGGCAGGGCTGACTGAGGTGAATATGGAGTTAACTGCTATTGAATCCATTAAATGTCTTGCCTACTATGTCTATCTACCACGCCTTAATCAAAGCAAGTTAAGTTTACAATAAGAGCTGGAACACAAATTATTACTGATAATTGCAAGCTTTAGGCATAATCTATCTTTCAGTACTTACAGATGAACAAAACACTATTAACATTGACATTTCAGCACTGTGGTATCTAATGATAGCTACCTTTTTTTCTTCACGCAGACGAATTTGATGAACTAATTTGAAGTACGCTGCACACAACGCAGTTATCATGACTGCACAGATACAGAGTCACCTGAACCTGCCCTTTATCACAGTTTGTGCTAGTGAAGAACATTTCGAAGAAGAGCAAAGGAGTTATCCCCGGTGTTCTGGGGCCAATATTTATCCCTCAATCAACATCACAAGGACAGATTATCTGGTCATTATCACATTGCTGTTTATGGGAGCTTGCTTCATCATCATCATAGGCAATCCCTCGAACGAGGATGACTTGCTTCCACAAGAGTTCACAGGTGTTTCAATGAAGGACATGATTTTCAAGTCCTAGACTCCAGTTGAAAGGGTGGTAGATGCCTGTGTGTGGATTTTTTTAACGTGTGGTGACCGTTGCATAACAGCCACCACATGGGCTTGACAGAGCTCGGCCTTTATCCAGTGGCAAGGATTAACCAGGACAACTGGAGACCTGCTCTGCTACACAGACCAAGTGCACACACATATCGCAGTGTGGGCTGGCCCGTGCTGCCCCTGGGTCCTCGAATCTTCTAGGTCCTGTACCCTCATTTGCTGCTCCTCTGCCACGATCTCTCACTGCTCCTCCGCCATAAACATTCGCCGCACCTCCGCCACGATCTCTCACCGCTCCTCCGCCACAAAACATTTGCCACACCTCTGTCACGATCCCTCACCGCACCTTTGCCATGATCTCTCACTGCTCCTCTGCCACAAAACATTTGCTGCACCTCCACCACGATCCCTCACCGCACCTCCGCCATGATCCCTCGCCGAATCTTAGCTACGATCCCTTGCCGAATCTTGCCACGATCACTCACCGCTCACCTGCTCCGACCTTCCCGCTCCTCCGCTGTACCTGGGCCCTGTGAATATTCCTGCCCACGCTCCAAACGGCAACCAGGGTTTTGAGGATGTCACCCCGTCGCCCATCTCGAAATTGTCGCACACTTGGAGCGGCTTGCGCTAGAAGTTATAGTGGTAATGCTCTTTTATCCTCCCGACCTGCGGTGGTGTCCTCTCGCAGGTCAGGGTGGCTCACGGGAGCTTGCTTGTGTGAAAATTGGCTGCCACGTTTCCCACATTACAACAGTGACTACATTTCTTGACCTATCGGAAGAGCAGCACTGCCATAGGCTGAGGTTGTCACGTAAGGTGGTGGCAGATATCTTTGGCCGCCTACTGGAAGGCCTGCTTCCAGCTGGACCTGGTGGCTGGACCAGTGGTTGTGAAAGTGACCACTGCTCTCAACCTGTCTGCCTCCAGATTCTACTGGAGACATCTCCCAGTCTAATAGCTGATGGCTTGTTTGCAAGGGTCGACAATTATGTAAATGTCCAAAATGAGTGCACACTGTGATTTAGTCGTGGCAATGTCACAACTTTGACAATCGCCATATTCAGTCTTCTTATAGTTCAGTCATTGATGAAATACATTCAGCATGTGTATGCCAGAGATATTTGAAATCCTGTCACCAGCTATCTGCGAGCTCTCTATCTCTCCATCTCTGACTGAGAGTGATGCAGATGTGCCACTTTTCTTCAGGGCCTCCTCCTCCGCATCTGTTAGCTGGACTATTTGTGGTGGCCCGGGCCACCTCTAGTTTTCCCCCTCTGTCTTGCATGGTAAGGGGCGATAAATCAGATCTGTGAGTGACTGAAACATAGAAACATAGAAACATAGAAATTAGGTGCAGGAGCAGGCCATTCAGCCCTTCGAGCCTGCACCACTGTTCAATAAGATCATGGCTGATCATTCAACCTCAGTACCTCTTTCCTGCTTTCTCTCCATACCCCTTGATCCCTTTGGCTGTAAGCATTATATCTAACTCACTTTTGAATATATCTAATGAACTGGCCTCAACAACTTTCTGTGATAGAGAATTCCACAGGTTAACAACTCTCTGAGTGAAGAAGTTTCTCCTCATCTCGGTCCTAAATGGCTTACCCCTTATTCTTAGACTGTGACCCCTGGTTCTGGAACTCCCCAGCAACGGGAACATTCTTCCTGCCTCTAACCTGTCCAATTCCGTCAGAATTTTATATGTTTCTTTGAGATTCCCTCTTATTCTTCTAAACTCCAGTGGATACAAGCCCAGTTAATCCAATCTCTCCTCATATGTCAGTCCTGCGAATCAATCTGGTGAACTTTCGCTGTACTCCCTCAATAGCAAGAACGTCCTTCCTCAGATTAGAAGACCAAAACTGAACACAATATTCCAGGTGTGGCCTCACCAAGGCTCTGTACAATTGCAGTAAGACCTCCCTGCTCCCGACATAGTCTTAGGATAAGGGGGAGGCCATTTAGGACTGAGATGAGGAGAAACTTCTTCACTCAGAGAGTTGTTAACCTGTGGAATTCCCTACCGCAGAGAGTTGTTGATGCCAGTTCATTGGATATATTCAAGAGGGAGTTAGATATGGCCATTATGGCTAAGGGGATCAAGGGGTATGCAGAGAAAGCAGGAAAGGGGTACTGAGGGAATGATCAGCCATGATCTTATTGAATGGCGGTGCAGGCTCGAAGGGCTGAATGGCTTACTCCTGCACCTATTTTCTATGTTTCTATACTCAAATCCTCTAGCTATGAAGGCCAACATGCCATTTGCCTTCTTCACCGCCTGCTGTACCTACATGCTAAACTTCAATGACTGATGTACCATGACACCCAGGTCTCGTTGCACCTCCCCTTTTCCTAATCTGTCACCATACAGATAATATTCTGTCTCTCTGTTTTTGCCACCAAAGTGGATAACCTCACATTTATCCACATTATACTAATTTGCCCACTCACCTAACCTGTCCAAGTCATGCTGCAGCCTCTTAGCGTCCTCCTCACAGCTCACACCGCCATCCAGCTTAGTGTCATCTGCAAACTTGGACATATTACACTCAATTCCTTCATCTAAATCATTGATGTATATTGTAAATAGCTGGGGTCCCAGCACTGAACCCTTCGGCACCCTACTGGTCACTGCCTGCCATTCTGAAAAGGACCCATTTATTCCAACTCTCTGCATCCTGTCTGCCAACCAGTTCTCTATCCGCGTCAGTACATTACCCCCAATACCATGTGCTTTAATTTTGCACACTAATCTCTTGTGTGGGACCTTGTCAAAAGCCTTTTAAAAGTCCAAATACACCACATCCACTGGTTCTCCCTTGTCCACTCTACTAGTTACATCCTCAAAAAATTCTGGGAGATTTGTCAAGCATGATTTTCCTTTCATAAATCCGTGCTAACTTGGGCTGATCCTGTCACTACTTTCTAAATGCTCTGCTATTTCATCTTTAATAGTTGATTCCAACATTTTCCCCACCACCGATGTCAGGCTAACTGGTCTATAATTCCCTGTTTTCTCTCTCCCTCCTTTTTAAAAAAGTGGTGTTACATTAGCTACCCTCCAGTCCATAGGAACTGATCCAGAGAAAATAGGCTGTTGGAAAATGATCACCAATGCATCCACTATTTCTAGGGCCACTTCCTTAAGTACTCTGGGATGCAGCCTAGAAGGCCCATGGGATTTATCAGCCTTCAATCCCATCAATTTCCCTAACACAATTTCCTGACTAATAAGATATTTCCTTCAGTTCCTCCTTTTCGCTAGACCCTTGAACCCCCTAGTATTTCCGGAAGGTTATTTGTGTCTTTCTTGGTGAAGACAGATCCAAAGTATTTGTTCAATTGGTCTGCCATTTCTTTGTTCCCCATTATAAATTCACCTGAATCTGACTGCAAGGGACCTACGTTTGTCTTCACTAATCTTTTTCTCTTCACGTATCTATAGAAGCTTTTGCAGTCAGTTTTTATGTTCCCTGCAAGCTTCCTCTCATACTCTATTTCCCCCCTCTTAATTAAACCCTTTGTCCTCCTCTGCTGAATTCTAAATTTCTCCCAGTCCTCAGGTTTGCTGCTTTTTCTGGCCAACTTATATGCCTCTTCCTTGGATTTAACACTATCCCTAAATTCCCTTGTTAGCCATGGTTGAGCTACCTTCCCCAATTTATTTTTTACTCCAGACAGGGACGTACAATTGTTGAAGTTCATCCATGTAATCTATAAATGTCTGTCATTGCCTATCCACTGTCAACACTTTAAGTATAATTTGCCAATCTATCCTAGCCAATTCACGTCTCATACCATCAAAGTTACCTTTCCTTAAGTTCAAGACCCTAGTCTCTGAATTAACACTGTCACTCTCCATCTTTATAAAGAATTCTACCATATTATGGACACTCTTCCCCAAGGGGCCATGCCCAACAAGATTGCTAATTAGTCCTCTCTCATTACACAACACCCTGTCTGGGATGGCCAGTTCTCTAGTTGGTTCCTCATCATATTGGTCTAGAAAGCCATCCCTAATACACTCCAGGAAATCCTCCTCCACCGCATTGCTACCAGCTTGGTTAGCCCAATCTATATGTAGATTAAAGTCGCCCATGATTACTGCTGTACCTTTATTGCACACATCCCTAATTTCCTGTTTGATGCCATCCCCAACCTCACTACTACTGTTTGGTGGTCTGTACACAACTCCCACTAGCATTTCCTGCCCTTTGGTATTCCGCAGCTCCACCCATACAGATTCCACATCATCCAAGCTAATGTCCTTCCTTACTATTGCGTTAATTTCCTCTTTAACCAGCAATGCTGCCCCACCTCCTTTTCCTTTCTGTCTATCCTTCCTGAATGTTGAATAACCCTGGATGTTGAATTCCCAGCCTTGGTCACTCTGGAGCCATGTGTCCGTAATCCCAATTATATCATAATCGTTAATAGCTGCCTGCGCAATTAATTCATCCACCTTATTACGAATACTCCTCACATTGAAGCACAGAGCCTTCAGGCTTGTCTTTTTAGCACTCTTTGTCCTTTTAGAATTTTGCTGTAATGTGGCCCTTTTTGATTTTTGCCTTGGGTTTCTCTGCCCTCCAATTTTACTATTCTACTTTCTATCTTTTGCTTCTGCCCCCATTTTATTTCCCTCTGTCTCCCTGCATAGGTTCCCATCCCCCTGCCATATTAGTTTAACCCCTCCCCAACAGCACTAGCAAACACTCCCCCTAGGACATTGGTTCTGGTCCTGCCCAGGTGCAGGTGAGGTCTTCACCTGAAGGATGCAGTGCGTTCAGTGAGGGTGACAATGAGACATATGCATCACATTGCATAAGGATTAAGGTAAGTGTCAACGGTGGATAGACACATGGGGAGGTGATGAAATGCAGAGAAAGTGAATGTTGGATGCTACTGAAAGTTGAGTGGATTTGAGGAGTGATGTGATGGAGAATGGCTCCAGATTAATATGGAGGCCACAGTATCCCAAGATATTATTTTGCACACATTGCTTCAAAGTTGACTCACATGGGGTCAACCATCCAAGGAAATTTGCAGAGGGGAGATTTTAGGATGTTCCAGTAGTGAGCAGCTGAACCTCATTTTATTTAGAAGTAGATCACTGACAAAATGGAGAAGGGTCACTAGGTTGATTCCTGAGATGAAGGGGTTGCCTTATGAAGAAAGGTTGAGCAGGTTGGGCCTATGCTCATTGGAGTTTAGAAGAATGAGAGGTGATCTTATTGAAACGTATAAGATTCTGAGGGGATTGACAGGGTAGATGTAGAGAGGATGCTTTCCCCTCGTGGGGGAATCTAGAACTAGGAGGCATAGTTTCAGAATAAGGGGTTGCATCTTTTAAAATGGAAACGAGGAGGAATTTCTTCTCTCAGAGGGTCGTGAATCTTTGGAATTCTCTGTCCCAGAGAGCTGTGAAAGCTGGGTCATTGAATATATTTAAGGCGGAGATAAACAGATTTTTGAATGATAAAGGAATCAAGGGTTATGGGGAGCGGGTGGGGAAGTGATGCTGAGGCCAAGATCAGATCAGCCATGGACGGAGGGGCCAAATGGCCTACTCCTGCTTCTATGTTCTATGTTCTATGTTCCATGTTCTATGTTCTATGTTCTATGTTCCATGTTCTATGTTTTATGTTCTATGTTTTGTGCTCTATGTTCTATGTTCTATGTTCTTATGAATCTATCGCCTACAGCTTCATACATTGTAAAATAAATAGTAACAATGGCAAGGCTCTATCCTGTGCCAGGGTCAACATAGTCCCGAGTTATATATTTCCCCCAGAAAATCTTCACTAGGCCAATGCATTTTACGTGAAACTCTAAGCTGAATTCTGAAAGGAACTCGCTCCAACTGCGGGCCTGAAGATAAAACAAAGCATGGTAATGGCCAGTGAATAACGGCATAGTGTGAATAGAAAAAAACAAAGACTTGCATTTGTAAAGCACCTTTCACCATCTCAGGACGTCCCAAAGTGCTTCACAGCCAATTAAATACTTTGGAAGTGTAGTCACTGTTGTAACGTAGGGAAACGCAGCAGCCAATTTGTGCACAGCAAGCTCACAGAACCAACAATCATCTGTTTTAATGATGTTGGTTGAGGGATAAATATTGACCAGGACACCGGGGAGAATTCCCCAGCTCTTCTTCGAAATAGTGCCATGAGATTGCTTCTGTCCACTTGTGCACAAATTGGCTGCTGCATTTCCTACATTATAACAATGACTACATTTCAAAAAGTACTTCATTGGCTGTAAAGTGCTTTAGGACATCCTGAGGCCATGAAAGGTGCTGTATTTATATAGCGCCATTTAACATTGAGAAATGTCCCAAGGAGCTTCACAGGAGTATTATGAGATAAAAAATTTGACACCGAACCGCAGAAGTGGAAATTAGCGCAGGTGACAAAAATCTTTGTCAAAGAGGTATGTTTTAAAGAGCGACTTGAAGGAGGAAAGAGAGGTTTAGGCAGGGAATTCCGGAGCTTGGGGCCTCGGCAACAGAAGGCACAGCCACCAATGGGTGAGCAATTATAATCAGGGATGTACAAGAGGGCAGAATTAGAGGAGTGCAGACATCTTGAGGGGGGTTATGGGGCTGGAGGAGATTACAGAGATCGGGAGGGGCGAGGCCATGGAGGAATTTGAAAATAAGCATGAGAATTTTGAAATCGAGGTGTTGCTTAACCAGGAGCCAATGTAGGTCAGCGAGCTCAGGGGTGATGGGTGAGCGGGACTTGGTGCGAGTTAGGACATGGACAGCCGAGGTTTTGGATCACCTCTAGTTTACATAGGGTAGAATGTGGGAGGCCAGCCAGGAGTGCATTGGAATAGTCAAGTCTAGAAGTAACAAAGGCAGGGATGAGGGCTTCAGCAGCAGATGAGCTGAGGCAAGAGCGGTATAAATGCGTCTTTCTTTCTTGAATGGAGTGTGATCCTGGACAGGTTGTTCGCCTGACTCACAGCCCCCTACCAGGAGAACCGAGGGATTGCCTTTAGTTTGGCTATGACCTTGTGACTTGTCTGGCTTGGAAGGTCTTAGCAGGAGTTATACACCCAGTAGCCAAGCTCTCAGGGTCAGAAGAGCATGCAAGCCTCCCCACGAAGTCAAGGTGCAGCCCCAAGGGAAGGATTCACAGTCTAGACTTAGATATGGTGACTGGCCACTCGAGTGAAGGACCATGAGGTTTACACCCCGACATGTCTCAACTCAGGAGAAAAAATTGGAGGGAATAAAAGTTATTGTTTTTCCTTTCTTGCTCAGTTATAGAAAATGGAATGAGGTACAAATGTTGCAGGCTGTCTTCTTTCTCCGAGTTGTCCAGGACAAACTCTGACCCGCCTATCCTGCTGGAAACCCAAGAACACATTCGTTTGAACAATGAGGCCTCTGTCGGAGTTCAGCCACATCAAATCGGGAGTATCTTCTTAAACAGACCCTGCGCAAGAGCTTCCCTGCTGTTCCGTGCCAGCTCTGGGATACAGGCCAGGCAGTACGAACAGCTCTGGTCACACTCCATCAATCTGGCTCAGCAACTTCTCTTTCAGCCAAATTAATTAGTACAAGGTTCTCCGCTCAGTGTGCACTCCCAGTGCGCTGGCCCATTTCCCCGCTGACCCATGCATTCTGTGTTCACGCACCTGGGGCTCCATTTCCTCGCACTAATTAAACCCCGTTACGGTAGAGGCAATATCTTTGTACCGACTCTAGCCCCAGTGGATCTCTCAACGAGAACTTGCATTTATATTGCATATGTAACGTAGTAAACATCGCAAGGCACTTCACAGTAGTGTAACCAGACAGAAATTGACACCGAGCCAAAGTAGAAGATATTAGGAGAGGTGACCAAAACGAGGTGGGTTTTAAGGAGTGTCTTAAAGAAGGAGAGAGAGATGGTGAGGCAAAGAGATTTGCAGGGGCGCAGGGCGGTAGTCCAGAGCTAATGGCTTCATCATCATCATAGGCAGTCCCTCGAAATCGAGGAAGACTTGCTTCCACTCCAAAAGTGAGTTCTCAGGTGACTGTACATTTTCAATACAGGAATTACAGTCTCTGTCACAGGTGGGACAGACAGTGGTTGGAGGAAAGGGTGGGTGGGGCGTCTGGTTTGCCGCACGCTCTTTCCGTTGTCTGCGCTTGGTTTCTGCATGCTGTCGGCGACGAGATTCGAGGTGCTCAGCACCCTCCCAGATGCTCTTCCTCCACTCATGGCGGTCTTTGGCCAGGGACTCACAGGTGTCGGTGGAGATGTTGCACTTTAACAAGGAGGCTTTGAGGGTGTCCTTGAAACGTTTCCTCTGCCCACCTGGGGCTCGCTTGCCATGTAGGAGTTCCGAGTAGAGCGCTTGCTTTGGGAGTCTTATGTCGGGCATACGGACGATGTGGCCCACCCAACGGAGCTGGTTGAGTGTGGTCAGTGCTTCGATGCTGGGGATGTTGGCCTGGTCGAGAACACTAATGTTGGTGCGTCTGTCCTTAGGCTTAAGGCCTAGACAGCCGAAGGCACAGCCACCAATGTTGGGGCGATGGAAGTAGGGGATGCACAAGAGGCCAGAATTGGAGGAGCGCAGAGATCTCAGAGGGTTGTAGGGCTGGATGAGGTTACAGAGATAGGGAGAGACGAGGCCCATGGAGGGATTTGAACGCGAGGATGAGAATTTTAAAATCCAGGCATTGCCGGACCGGGAGCCAGTGCAGGTCCGAGAGCACAGGGGTGGTCAACATTCCCCGTGAGCTGCACGGCCGGGTAGCACTCCAGGGAACCCATGCAGCCAGTTTGCCGGCTTTTCAGTGTGAAAACCGTGCACACACGGTATTTTGAATGACCCACGCAAGGCCAAAAAACTTCCAGGGAACATCGAGGGTGATGGATGAACAGGACTTAGTGCGAGTTAGGATACAGACAGCAGAGTTTTGGATGAGTTAAGTTTATGGAGGGTGGAAGATGGGAGGCCAGCCAGGAGTGCATTGGAATAGTTAAGTCTGGAGGTAATGAAGCATGGGTGAAGGTTTCAGCAGCGGATGAGTTGAGGCAGGCGTGGAGATGGGCGATGTTACGGAGGTGGTAGTTGCTGGTCTTAGTGATGGTACGGATATGTGGTCGGATGCTCAGCTCAGGGTCAAATAGGACGTCGAACTTGCGAACAGTCTGGCTCAGCCTCAGATCACAGCCAGGGAGAGGGATGGAGTCGGTGGCTAGGGAACGGAGTTTGTGGCAGAGACAATGGCTTCAGTCTTCGCAATATTTAATTGAAGGAAGTTTTTGCGCCTCCAATACTGGATGTCGGACAAGCAGAATGAAAAATCAGAAAGCGTGGAGAGGTCGAGAGAGGTTATTGTTATGGCCACGTTAAGCCCTAACATTGTACGCCTCACTCTCAGTTGTCACTCGCACCCAACAGGTTATATCATGTCACGTCCCTGCATTCCAACTATAAACCACACAACACATTAAAGCCTCTCAAATCAGTAAGTTACCCCGGGGTGTTCCACTATCTGGCTCAAAACGAAAGAGGCCGTTGCCAGGGGATACGCGACTGCCCCCTCCATCTACTCATCACATGAAGAGTGTGGAAAATGAGTGACAAGAACGGGTTAGAAATCCTTCAAGGAAACCCCTGTGTGTATCTGGAGAGAAGGTAGTCAGTTGTGAGAGTGTTACAGGATAAGACACAGAGCGCGCAAACAGCCACAAAGCTCTTGTTACAGAGAAGAAAACTCTTCATAATTGCCAGTAATCACAGAGACAGACACATCAGCAACCTTGGCCTGTTGATAAGATCTTGGCACCGAGCCTGCAGTCAGTGGAAACTTCTAGTTTGTTTTTATTTACTTTCTGACTCAGTTACTAGGCCGGCGCGCGGGCAGTTAACCATTGCATTGCTCTAGTGCTGTGAGAGCTCGGGTTACCAATCCTCCAGGATTGTGCTGGAGTCTCCGGAATTAAAGACTAATCTGCCAGCAAACCCAGGAGAAAGATGATAGGGGCACAATTATGTGTTCCATTCTCTTTCAACACTATTGTTTATTAGTTATAAGACTAAAAAATAGATTGGTAACAGGTATCAGAGGCTGACCCCTGACCTAAGGGGAGAAAAAGAAATGGACGCATTTATTTGTACTGCCAAAATGGCCACCGTGCTCCACCCTTTGTTTCTGATTGGTCCCCTTGGTGGATAAGCCACACCCTGAAGTTTCACAGGAATGTGAAACCATCCAGCCCAAGGTCTCACTGACTTTCCAAATTGTAATTCGATCCACTTTGACTTCCTGAAGTGACAGAGGACAGAGCTCCCCAGAAGACAGCAAGAGCCAGCCAAAGTCCCATACCCCAGTCCAAGTGCATGCTCCCCCAGCCGAAGTGCCTTACCCCAGTCCAAATGCATGCCACCCCCAGCCGAAGTGCCTTACCCCAGTCTAAGTACATCACTCCCCCAGCCAAAGTGCCTTACCCCAGTCCAAGTGCATGCCTTCCCCAGCCGAAGTGCCTTACCCCAGTCCAAGTGCATGCCTTCCCCAGCCGAAGTGCCTTACCCCAGTCCAAGTGCATGCCTTCCCCAGCCGAAGTGCCTTACCCCAGTCCAAGTGCATGCCTTCCCCAGCCGAAGTGCCTTATCCCAGTCCAAGTGCATGCCTCCCCCAGCCGAAGTGCCTTACCCCAGTGCAAGTGCATCCTTCTCCTCCCCCCCCACCGCACCATAGATGGGGCATTATGTACGGATTGTGAACAGGTTTATTGGGTATGAAGTGAATAGTGATAGTGTCGTGACTTCTGGATATCATCCACTCCAACTATTTCCCTTGTAGGGGGCTGGAAGAACGTCTTCCCTGAGTTCCCTCTCTCCCCTTCGATCCCCCCCCACCACACCCCTGTGTTTCTCTCGCTCCCCCAGTCTTTCTCCCGCACCAGCCTCTCTCCCCCCACCCCTAACCTCACTCACCCCCCCCACCCACCGCCTCTCTGTCCCCCCCCAGCCTTTTTCACTCTCCCTCCAGCCTCTCTCTCTCTCCCCCTGCCTCACTCTCCCCCGCCCCCCCCATCCTCTATCTTTCCCTCCCCTCAAGCTCTCCCTCTCTCTTCCTCCCCCAGGATTTCTCTCTTCCCCGCCCCCCCCGCCGGCCGCCCACTGCCACTGCCGCCACTCGGGACTCACTGCTCACGGGGGGGTCGGTCAGCGGTCGGTCGGAGAAGCCTGTCTGTCAGAAAAAGTGCAGTACAAATAGTTAGTCCCAAGAGAAACTGGCCAGAGTTCCCGCTCCAGATCGCCATCCATTGACTCCCCATGGGAATGCGTGCGTGCACAAGTGTCGGGGGAGGGTAGCACCGAGCTTGGCCGCGAGGGTGATACACGTGAAGAGTGACCACTCGTGTAAGCCAGCAGAGGGTCGTCAACACCTGCAGAACCGCATCCCAACACTGGCCAATGCCTTCAGTGTCAGCTGTGGCTCAGTCCGCAGCACTCTCACCTCTGTGTTGGAAGGTCATGGTTTCAAATCCCACTCCAGAGTTTTGAGCGCAAAATCTAGGCTGACACTCCAGTGCAGTACTGAGGGAGTGTTGCACTGTCCAAGGGTGCCGTCTTTCGGATGAGACGTTAAACTGAGGTCCCGCCTGCCCTCTCAGGTGGGGGAGTGGAGGTAAAAAATCCCACAGCACTACCTCGGAGAAGAGCAGGGGAGTTCTCCTAGGAAGAACATTGGAGATCCCCACTTTAAAGCCAGAGTCTAAAAAGGGTTAACAGAATACAGCCAGTTGAAAAAGAGTTGAACTGCATGTCACGGCTTTTTTTGGCACGATTTACTCTTGGATGGGTGGGAAAGATTTCCAGCCATGATTCTGCTTCAACTATAGTCACGGTTAATGTTTACCTGTTGAATTCGGAACAACTTGTTCCTTACAATCTGAATTCAAGGAAACACTGTGTTCTCGAGCTGTCAGCCGAGTTACAGATCAACATGGTAAGCATAATGAGCATCTTATCGACAGTCTCACTGACACTCACGTGTGCAATAAATAAATAGATGAACAAGGATCAAATTGATACATACTAGATGATCTCTCGTGGCATTGCACACACCCACACACACACACACAGTGACAATTGAGTGTGGCTTTCAAGTAAAATGGGAACGAAAGCAAAAAATAAAGTCTTGGATTTATATAGCACCTGATGTCTCAAAGTGCTTTACAGCCAATGAAGTACTTTTGGAGTGTAGTCACTGTTGTAATGTAGGAAACGCAGCAACCAATTTGCACACAGCAAGCTCCCACAAACAGCAATGTGAGAATGACCAGATAATCTGTGTTTTTGTCATGTTGATTGAGGGATAAATATTGGCCAGGACACCGGGGAGAACTCCCCTGCTCTTCTTCGAAGTAGTGCCAACCTGAGAGAGCAGAATGGTGGAGTAAGGCGCACAGATATATTTCCATCACCATTTTAAAATCATAATTCTGCCCTTATATTTCCATTGTGAATGCCTACGCTGCAGTTCCAATGGGAAACAACTATGTAAATAACGTATGTTGCACCATTACTGCGCCCTCCCCCAGTGCTGGTGTGACAGTGTGACATGTTCACATTATAAGTCCACCTGCTGTCAGTTTGTCTGGTCCCATCCCCATGCGCTGCCAGTGCAATTCAAAACGCAGACTATCGCCCACTCATGGACAAAGAAAAAGCTGGCAGTCCGTGCAAAAGCCCGGATGATTTAAATCTGTGTAACCTGATCAATCATTGCCCTGTCGCTCGTGCTGTTTAATAGCTGTACGCCAGTTGACTATTGCACTTTCCTACACAACAGTGACTGCAGGTCGAAAAGTGATCCATTGGTAGTGAAGCACTTTGGGATGTCCTGAGGAAGTGAATGATTCTATTTAAATACAAGCCTTTCCTGCTTTATGCCAGATACCTGTCAGATGGCATTGGATCATCACGTTTAATGATGATAAGGGATTGTCTCTGCAAAGTTGGACACATGTGGTCAAGATCAAATGAATTGTTGCGGTCAATCAATCTGGGTGGGGGAAGGAAAAGGGGAGGAAAAAAGCAACAGAGAAAGCCGAGAGGGAGGAAGAGAAAGGGAGAGGGAAGAAAGAAGAGAGAGAGAAAGGCACGAGGGAGAGGGAAGAACAGAGGACTAAAGGGAGAGGGAAGAGGAAGAAACACGAGAGGGAAGAAGAGAAAGGGAGAGGGAAGAGAGGGAAAAATGGAGAGGGAAGAAAACAGGGAGAGGGAAGAAGAGAGGGAGAAAGGGAGAGGAATGAGGGGCGGAAAGTGTTAGATATGTAGACTATAGATATACTCTCTGTGTAGTCACTGTATAGTAACATAAGATGGAGACTTGTTTACCTGATGTACTATCAATAAGGTTAAAACTGTGTATATACTATGCTGGCACCACGAGAGGGTGCAACTGGTGGAGACCAGGGTTTCCTGCCCTGGTGACAGGCTGTATAAAAGGGGAGCCACCCTGCGACCGCCTCATTCTGGAGTTAGGAATAAAGAACCAAGGTCACTACAGTTTGAGTACAACACATTGCCTCATGGAGTCATTCATAAGTACATTACAGACATAACAACTGGTGACGAGTATACAGACTTTCAAGCGATTATGGCTACCTTTGGCACACTAAAAGACTTCACAGAGGGTGATGATTGGGATGCCTTCACAAAAAGGCTCGAGCAATATTTCGTGACAAACGACTTGGCAGGGGAGACAGACCCAATGGCGAAGAAGCGCACGGCTATACCGCTGATCAGTTGTGGGCCCGAGGTCTACCGCCTCGTCAGGGACTTGCTGGCACCCACGAAGGCCAAGGATAAGACATACGATGAGCTGACTGAACTAATTTGCGATCAACTAAAACCAAAACAGAGCATCCACACGGCCAGGCACAGATTCTACACTCACCACAGACCTGAGGGCAAGGAGATTGCAAAATATGCTGCCAACCTCAGGAGACTTGTGACATCGTGTGATATTGGCACACACCTCAACGAAGCATTGCGAGACATCTTCATTATGGGAATTGGCCACGAGGGCCTCCTTCACAAGCTATTATCTGTCACACCACAGTCAACCTGCAGAAGGACATCAGCATCAGTCAGGCGTTCATGACCTCGACCTGCAGCAACAAGCAAATTATTCATCCTATGGACTCAAAACCGGCAAGTATTGTGCTCAGAATGGTGCCTTTCACAGGCAGGATTGTTGAACGTGGCTCTGCCCAGGGCAGAGAGCACAGACCTCAGGGTTCCAGAACTCAGAGTCCGTCGAGGGATGCTAATTGAGTAGCACCATGCTGGCGTTGTGGAGGAAACCATAGGGCTCACTAGTGTCGGTTTGCTGAGCACATATGCAAAGCCTGTAACACGAAGGGCCACCTCCAGCGTATGTGTAAAAGAAATATGACTCACCGTCTAGCAGAGGAGTCGGTAGATGACTTTGAATCCAGCCGGGAGTATGATGATTTGGCCAGAGAGGCAGCTCAGCCCCAAGAAGAAGTGCATGGAATGTATAGCTGCACCACCGATTGTCCACCAGTGAAGCTAGAAGTCGAAATAAACAGCGTTCCAATCTTCATGGAAGTGGCCAGTCAGTGATGAGCCAGGATGCCTTTGAGAGGCTATGGAACGAAAAATGACCCGAGCTGGTTCCAGTACAGGAAAAGTTGCGCACCTACACCAAGGAGCTGATCCCAGTCCTTGGTAGTGCGAATGTAAGTGTAATCCATAATGGCGTGGTGCACAAGTTACCTCTGTGGATTGTTGCAGGTGCTGGTCCAATGCTACTCGGAAGAAGGTGGATGGGGAAGATCCAGTGTAAATGTGAAGACCTCTTCACTCCAGCAATCGATGTCCCCCGTGCTCAGAGGCAGAGCAAAACCTCACCTTCGCTTGGGCCAGGCACCAGAGAACAGACCAGCGCAGCACCTGAGGCACAGATCGTCCATCATGACTGTGTGGCAATGATCCGACCGGAACGACCTAAAAGTACCTTCCCGGCTCCAGTGACAAGACTCCTGGGGAGGAAGATCGAACTCACAGGCACTCTTCCAGCTTTTGTGGCAGAATCGCGGGAGAGAAGGATCAAGGCAGTCAACCTCCAGGACAGAGACAAGATAGCGTTCCTGCTGCAGCGAGGAGCAGCGTGGCTGAAAAACAAGATGGCCGCGGCAATATCACGAGCTGCAACGCTGAGGGACAAACACCTGGTGTCTAAC
Source organism: Pristiophorus japonicus (assembly GCF_044704955.1). Lineage (NCBI taxonomy): Eukaryota > Metazoa > Chordata > Chondrichthyes > Pristiophoridae > Pristiophorus > Pristiophorus japonicus. The sequence continues at coordinate 177,287,168 of NC_091980.1, read as the reverse complement.
AAAAAATTTGACTTGGGTAAAGCCAGTAGGGTTCTCTTAAAGGAGACCTGCAACCAACTGAACTTAAAGAGACATTGTATGCATGGCAATCAATGTAACGAACCCATTAAGATTGTGAACAAAATGTTTTTGCGAGATGTCGGGAATAGAATGTCCCCAAAAGTAGCAAACGAGTGAATTTGGGAGGGTAAAGGTGCTGATCCTGATGCCCTGCTCCAGGTGTCCCCACAAGTTATAGGCCAGCGACCTCAGGAGAGTGAAGGCACTGATCCTGATACCCTGCCCCAGGTCTATCCCACGCTGCAGGCACCCGATGGCACTATTCGCCACGGACCTTGAAATGAAAATGGCGCCAATACGCGCAGTCAGCCGCCATTGCCCACCACCCGGGTGGAGACGGTGCAGCCCCCAGACCCAGTCACTACCTCGGCCATGTCCGGAGTGAAAGGTCAGAACCAACGAGTTCCCCAAACGGGACCTGGAACAGCCAGGTTCCCAACTGTTAGAGAGCAGGCAGAAGATTCTGCGTCCCTCAAAGGAGGACAGGGAGGCCACACACATCTGTGGCTCTGCCCAACACTAGGCAACGGCAAAGGCCCTGAGTCCTGGAAAGGTGAGCAAACCAAGCCCACCCCGCTAGCAGCGGCCACAGTGCCACCATCAGATGACTAGGACCCCGCCCTGTTGCTCTAGAACCAGCGTCCTCGCAGACCTGTACTGCTACCTCAGTACTGACCATGACTGAACCATGAATGCACTCTACCCAATCCTGGAGTACGACCGTAAAACGTACTTGCACTGTGTCTGATCCTGTATGCTAATGTTGTTGTGTATCTGTAAAGCATGCACTCCCTTGTTCCGCCACCAGGGAGCGCATCCCCTGAAGTCCCAAGGGATCACAGCATCCCTTGGGAGCACTGAATATAAGCCGGCCCCTGAGGCCTGTTACTCACTCTGGGGTGTCTTATTAAAGACTGAGGTCACTGTTACTTTAACCTCCCTGTGTGCAGTCTCATCTGTGTTAGGAACACAACAACTGGCGACGAGTATACGAATCAAACGCAAAGATGCAGCAAACTGTGGGCATTCTGGAGAAGTTCTCGGAGGGTGAGGACTGGGAAGCCTATGTCGAACGGCTGGACCAGTACTTTGTAGCCAACGAGCTGGACGGAGGAGGAAGCACTGCAAAAAGGAGAGCGGTCTTCCTCACGGTCTGCGGGGCACCGACCTACAGCCTCATGAAGAATCTTCTGGCACCACTGAAACCCACAGATAAGTCGTATGAGGAGCTGTGTACACTGGTTTGGGAGCATCTTAACCTGAGGGAGAGCGTGCTGATGGTGAGGTATCGGTTCTATACATACCAGCGATCTGAAGGTCTGGAAGTGACGAGCTACATCACTGAGCTAAGGTGACTTGCAGGACAATGTGAGTTTGATGGCTATCTAGAGCAGATGCTCAGAGACTTTTTTGTACTGGGCATTGGCCACGAAACCATCCTACGAAAACTTTTGACTGTACAGACACCGACCCTCAGTAAGGCCATTGAGCCAGTAAGCACAGGCCAGTAAGCACAGGCGTTTATGACCACCAGTGATAACACCAAACAAATCTCTCAGCACACAAGTGCTAGCAATGTTCATAAATTAACTGGAACTGTGTTTGCGAGCAGAAATGTACAGTGCAGAACCCACGAGTCTGCAACTGCCAGAAGGCCTCAGGTGACCCAGATGACTCAGAGTCCGCAACAAAGAATGAATGCAAGGCAATTCACACCTTGTTGGCGTTGTGGAGGCTTCCATTCAGCCTATTCATGCCATTTCAAAGGGTATGTTTGCAAGAGCTGTGGAACAATGGGGCACCTCCAACGAGCTTGCAGACGAGCTGCAAGCTCTGCAAAACCTGCTAACCACCACGTGGCAGAGGAAGATTGGTCCATGGTGGATCAAAGCAATTTCGAGCCTCAGAGAGAGGAGGTCGATGCTGAAGTACACGGGGTGCACACATTTTCGATGAAATGTCCACCTATAATGCTAAATGTAAAATTGAATGGCTTATCCGTAGCCATTGAACTGGACACTGGCGCGAGCCAATCCATCATGAGTAAAAAGATGTTTGAGAGACTGTGGTGCAACAAGGCACTCAGACCAGCCCTGAGCCCCATCCACACGAAACTGAGAATGTACACCAAAGAGCTTATCACTGTACTGGGCAGTGCCATGGTCAAGATCACCTATGAGGGCACGGTGCACGAACTGCCACTCTGGATTGTCCCGGGCGATGGCCCCACACTGCTTGGAAGGAGCTGGCTGGGCAAAATCCGCTGGAAGTGAGATGACATCCAAGCGTTGTCACATGTCGATGAGGCCTCATGTACCCAGGTTCTCAACAAATTTCCTGCCCTTTTTGAGCCAGGCATTGGAAACTTTTCCGGGGCGAAGGTGCGGATCCACTTGGTCCCAGAGGCACGACCCATTCACCAGAAGGCGCGAGCGGTACCTCACATGATGAGGGAGAGAGTGGAAATCGAGCTGGTCAGGCTGCAACACGAGGGCATCATCTCCCCAGTGGAATTCAGCGAGTGAGCCAGCCCGATTGTTCCAGTACTCAAAAATGATGGCACGGTCAGGATTTGTGCCGATTATAAAGTAACTATTAATCGTTTCTCCCTACAGGACCAATACCCGCTACCTAAGGCAGATGACCTATTTGCGATGCTGGCTGGAGGCAAGACGTTCACCAAGCTTGACCTGACTTCGGCCTACATGACGCAGGAGCTGGAGAAGTCTTCAAAGGGCCTCATCTGCATCAACACGCACAAGGGACTATTAATCTACAACAGATGCCTGTTTGGAATTCGGTCGGCTGCAGTGATCTTCCAGAGAAACATGGATAGCCTACTCAAGTCGGTATCACGCACGGTGGTTTTTCAGGACGACATATTGGTCACGGGTCGGGACACCGTCGAGCACCTACAAAACCTGGAGGAGGTCCTCCAGTGACTGGATCGCATAGGGCTGTGGCTGAAGAGGTCGAAATGCGTCTTCATGGCAACAAAAGTGGAGTTTTTGGGGAGAAAGATTGTGGCGGACGGCATTTGGCCCACAGACACCAAGACAGAGGCTATCAGGAACGCGCCCAGGCCACAGAACATCACGGAGCTGCGATCGTTCCTGGGACTCTTCAACTATTTTGGTAACTTCCTACCGGGGTTAAGCACCCTCTTAGAGCCCCTACATGTGTTATTGCGCAAAGGTGAGAACTGGGTATGGAGAAAAAACCAAGTAATTGCTTTTGAGAAAGCCAGAAACATTTTATGCTCCAACAAGCTGCTTGTATTGTATAACCCATGTAAAAGACTCGTGCTAGCATGTGATGCGTCGTCATACGGAGTCGGGTGTGTATTACAACGCGCTAAAGTTGCGGGAAAGTTGTAACCTGTCGCCTATGCTTCTAGGAGCTTGTCTAAGGCTGAGAGGGCCTACAGCATGATTGAGAAAGAGGCATTAGCGTGTGTGTTCGGGGTAAAGAAAATGCATCAGTACCTGTTTGGCCTCAAATTTGAGCTGGAAACCGATCACAAGCCCCTGTTCGCTGAAAACAAGGGGATAAATACTAATGCCTCAGCCCGCATACAAAGGTGGACACTCACGCTATCAGCGTATAATTATACCATCCGCCACAGGCCAGGCATCGAGAACTGTGCAGATGCTCTCAGTCGGCTACCATTGTCCACCACGGGGGTGGAAATGGCGCAGCCTGCAAACTTGTTGATGGTGGCGCAGCCCCCAGACTTGTTGATGGTCATGGAAGCATTTGAAAATGATAAATCACCTGTCACGGACCTGCCAAGATCCTCTGCTGTCCCTAGTAAAAAACTGTGTACTGCATGGGAGCTGGGCCAGCATCCCCATTGAAATGCAAGAGCTAATCAAGCCATTCCAATGGCAAAAGGACAAGCTGTCCATTCAGGCAGACTGCCTGTTGTGGGGTAACCGCGTAGTGCTACCCAAAAAGGGCAGGGAGACATTCATCTCGGATCTCCACAGCACACACCTGGGTATAGTAATGATGAAAGCAATAGCCAGATCCCACGTGTGGTGGCCCGGTATCGACTCTGACTTAGAGTCCTGTGTACGGCAATGCAGCGTGTGTGCTCAGTTGAGCAACGCGCCCAGAGAGGCACCACTAAGTTTGTGGTCCTGGCCCTCCAGACCATGGTCAAGGATCCATGTCGACTATGCGGGCCCGTTTCTCGGTAAAATGTTCCTGGTGGTGGTGGATGCTTTTTCAAAATGGATTGAATGTGAAATAATGTCAGGAAGCACCGCCACCGCCACCATTGAAAGCCTGAGGACCATGTTTGCCACCCACGGCCTGCCTGACATACTGGTCAGTGACAACGGGCCATGTTTCACCAGTGCCGAATTTAAAGAATTCATGACCCGCAATGGGATCAAACATGTCACCTCGGCCCCGTTTAAACCAGCCTCCAATGGGCAGGCAGAGCAGTCAGTACAAACAATCAAACAGAGCCTCAAACGAGTCACAGAAGGCTCACTTCAAACCCGCCTGTCCCGAGTACTGCTCAGCTACTGCACGAGACCTCACTCGCTCACAGGAGTGCCCCCGGCTGAGTTATTCATGAAAAGGACACTTCAAACCAGTGTTGGATGAATGGAGCCATGGACACACACATGGGTCACACCCAGAACCCACTGGAACCTCCACTGCATCATCGAACCATCCAAATTGGTAACCACTACCCAACGTTGTGGCAAAAGGACTTGGGGGTTAACAGGGCGAGAGCCAAGCCAAAGCATAGCCAAGGTGCAAGGGCTATTGGCACTTAAGTCTGGGGAGAGCTAAGACAGAGCGCATAGTGCAAAGGTAATTGGCGCAAAGGACTTGGGGGAGAGTGATGTTATATATGCAGACAATAGATATACTCGCTGTGTAGTCACTGTATAGTTGCATAAGATGGAGACTTGTTTACCTGATGTACTATCAATAAGGTTTACACTGTGTATATACTATGCTGGCACCACTAGAGGGTGCAACTGGCGGAGACAGGGATTTCCTGCCCTGGTGGCAGGTATAAAAGGGGAGCCACCATGTGGCTGCCTCACTCTGGAGTTACGAATAAAGGACCAAGGTCACTACAGTTTGGGTACAACACATTGCCTCGGGGAGTCATTCATATGTACGTTTCAGACATAACTGAAAGGGAGAGGGAAGAGGAGAGAGGAGGGGCCATTATTGAGCAACTATAAATCATTTACCCTGATATTATGCCCGACATGCCCGCGATTGTAAAACGACCAAACCCCTAACTGTGCACATGTATGTTAGTACATGTATGCATGCAATATGTATATACACATGCATTTGACTAGCTACCTATAACACAATAGAATTCTCACCTGGATCAAAGGTTCCATCGGAAACCATAGTTACATGTGACTTGCTGACATCTATCCACTTCTCTGGTAATCCATCATTTTGCTTCAACTTATTTGGTCACCAGCTTTTTGTTCTCCCTCATTTTAACTTTGCTGCTATACTTTGCTCACCCACCAAGAACTGGCAATGTATTCATTTTTGATAGTTCGTATATCGGTGGGGGAGGGGGGGCGCTGCTGCAGGCAGAGGTGTAATCTTCACTTTGCCATTTGGGCTGTGACCTATCCGAGCCGGTCGCACACTCGATGTCTGATCCAATTGTAATCAACGGCACGAAACATCGGGCAGGTTCCACAAGGGACGGGCGACTATCACTCCCATCAATGTGTTAATTCACTTTTTATTTGCAGTTCAGCTTCTGAACACTGCCAAGGCCTAGATATTTGATCCTTTTTGAGGAAGTTAGTAGGTTGGTGATTGGCACTGTGTTCCTTTATTTCCACAAAGCCTTTGCCCATGCCATTGGCTACTAAACAATATCAGATGGCGGGTTCTGGCTTGGATAAGGAATTGGTTGCATTCACATAGATAGAAGGGTGTTAGTAATGCCAGTGGTTCTGCGTGGGGACTCTTACTAGTGGAGTTTGGTAAACAGATTAAAAGAGACAAGCAATACAGTGAAATCAGTCATTTTAGTGATCAAGTATGATTAGTTACACATGGTAACCAGGCAGTAAGTACAAAAGATGGACACTATCCCAATCCTTTGGAGACCAGGTGATCATGTCTTGAAACTGTCTATCCCTTTGTTCTTAGCTTCTGTCTGCCCTTCCCCCTTGTTATGTATGCAATAAAGGTGCAAACTGAGTACTGTTTAACTGAACAAGGTTAAACCTTGTTCCTGCTTTATTACGGCCCAAAGTGCCTGACTCACAAAATGGCTGGCCTTTTATACCATGTGCGTGCTGCCCAGTGGCCTCCATCAATGACACCATCTGGTGGCTACAAACAGAATGTACATACATGAAAATACCCTCCTCTGAGATCTTATCACAGTCTTTCACAGGTTGAGATGGTCCGGTGCTTTACGCTCCCGGGTTGACCGTCTCAGTTCAATTCCGGCCTTGGGTGAGTGTGCAGAGTCTGTTGTAGCTGGTGGCTGGATGACTGACTTGTTGGGGGTGGCAGTGGCCATGTCAGGAATTGCAAGTCCATTTTTATTGAACAAGTCCGTGATGGAAATTCCGGGTTCACTGATGACCCTTGAGTCCACTGAAGACTGCTGGTAGGTTGGTTGGTTGTCGACAGTTTTTTCCTCCGACTGCTCTGTCTCGTCTGTGTGCCTCAGCTTTGTTTGATCCATGTGTTTCCAGCAAGTTTGCCCATTCTTGAGCTTAATAACAAATACTCTGTTGCCCTCCTTGGCCATGACAATACCAACGATCCATTTGGGAACCTGACCATAGTTTAACACATATACAGGATCATTAACAGAAATCTCGCGTGACACAGTTGTGCGATCGTGGTACCCTTGTTGACTCTGTCTTTTGTATTCAACATGATTACTTAAATCCGGGTGTACAAGAGATAACTTAGTCTTAAGACCTCTTTTCATCATGAGTTCAGCAGGTGAGATCCCTGTGAGTGTGTGGGGTCTTGTCCTGTAACTCAGCAGTATGCAAGACAAGCGGGTCTGCAGTGACCCTTGGGTTACTCTCCTCATGCTTTGCTTGATAATTTGTACTGCACATTCTGCTTGCCTGTTGAACAGTGCTGACCTTACATGTTTTATGCCGTTGAGTTTTACAAACTCTTGAAACTCCTCATTGGTGAAGCACGACCCATTGTCACTCACCATTATGTCAAGCAGACTATATGTCGCGGACATGACATTCAAATTCTCTTTGGTTGCCTTGGACGTACTGCATGACATGATTATGCATTCTATCCACTTCGAATACGCATCCACCACCACTAAAAACATCTTGCCCAGGAAGAGACCTGCAAAATCTACATGGATCCTGGACCAAGGTTTGGATGGCCATGACCACAGACTCAACGGCAATTCCGCTGGTGCTTTGCTGAGCTGCATACGGGTGTTGCACTGATGCATGCATGCTTCCAGCTCAGAATCAATTCCTGGCCACCATACGTGGGACCTGGCGATGGCCTTCATCATCACTATACCAGGATGTGTGCTGTGTACCTTATGCACAAACTTCTCTCTCCCTTTCTTAGGCATTACAACTCGATTGCCCCACAATATGCAATCTGCTTGAATAGACAGTTCGTCCTTACGGTGAATGTACGGTTTGGCCTCCTCGCACATTTGCTTACGTATGGCAAACCAATCCCCTTTGAGGATGCAACCCTTTACCACCGATAATATTGTATCCTGGCTGGTCCAGGTCTTAACTTGTTGAGCTGTGACAGGGGTACCTTCACTCTCAAAAGCATCCATGATTAACATTAGATCTGCCGGTTGTGGCGTTTCCACCTCCGGTGTGGGCAATGGCAATTGGCTCAAAGTATCGACACAATTCTCTGTGCCAGGTCGATGGTGAATGACATAATCATAGGCAGATAATGTCAGTGCCCACCTTTGGATACGGGATGAAGTTTTGGTATTGATACCTTTGCTCTCGGAAAACAACGAAATGAGCGGCTTGTGATCGGTCTCTAATTCAAACCTCAGACCGAACAGGTATTGATGCATCTTTTTAACACCGTACACACACGCTTTTTCTACCATACTGTAGGCTCTTTCTGCTTTAGACAAACTTTTGTATGCATACGCGACAGGTTGAAGTTTCCCCGACTCATTGGCTTGTTGTAACATGCAACCAATTCCATATGATGATGCGTCACAGGCCAAAACTACATGGGTCATAATATACCAGCAGCTTGTTTGAACAAAGCAGATTGGTGGCTTTCGCGAAAGCTCTGACTTACAACGTGTCCCACACCCAGTTGTTGCCTTTCTCAATAGCATGTGCAGTGGTTCAAGTAAGGTGCTCAATTTAGGTAGGAAGTTATCAAAATAGTTGAGTGGACCCAGGAACGAACGCAGCTCCATCATGTTCTGCAGCTTGGGTGCATTCTTGATGGCTTTGGTTTTCACGTCAGTAGGTCTGATGCCATCAGCGGCGATTTTCCTCCCGAGAAATTCGACCTCCGGTGCCATGAAGATGCACTTCGAGCGTTTAAGTCTGAGTCCCACCCTGTCCAAACACAGTAGACCCTCTTCCTGGTTGTTCAGATATTCCTTGGAGTCACGACCGGTGATCAGGATGTCATCTTGGAACAGGATGGTTCTGCGAACGGATTTCAGTAGACTTTCCATATTCCTCTGGAATATTGTTGCAGCCAAGCGAATTCCAAACGGGCACCTGTGGTAAATAAACAGTCCTTTGTGCGTGTTAATGCACATAAGTCTCTTTGATGTCTCGACCAACTACTGCGTCATACAGGCTAATGGCAAGTCCAGTTTTGTGAACGACATCCCTCCGGCTAGCGTCGCAAACAAGTCATCAGCCTTCGGTAACAGATACTGATCTTGTTTCGAAACCCTGTTGATCGTAGCCTTGTAGTCACCACAGATTCTGACTGTGCCATCACTTTTCAGCACAGGAACAATGGGGCTAGCCCATTCATTAAATTCGACCGGTGATATGATCCCTTCACGCTGGAGTCTGTCCAGTTCAATTTCGACCTTCTCCCTCATCATACACGGCACTGCCCGAGCTTTATGATGGACGGGTCTTGCATCTGAGTCCGCGTGGATCTGCACCTTGGCTCCTGTGAAGTTGCCGATACCCGGTTCGAACAGCGAGGGGAACTTGCTCAATACTTGGGCACATGTATCTTCCTCCGACGACAATGCCTTTATGTCATTCCAGTCGCATCTGATTTTCTCCAACCAGCTCCTGCCGAGCAGCGTTGGGCAATTGCCTGAATCCACAGCGGTAACTCGTGAACTGCACCATTAAATGACACATTAATTTGTGCACTGCCAATCACCTTTATCAGTTCTTTGGTGTACTTGCGCAGCTTGGCGTTAACAGGGCCCTGCCTGGGCCTCACAGTCTTAGTATACGACAGCTTATTAAATGCTCTCTCGTTCATGATCGATTGACTCGCCCCCGTGTCCAGTTCCATCGATACCGGTATCCCGTTAAACTTCACCTTAATCAAAATTGGTTTACTCTTGGTTATGAAGGAGTACAGTCCATACACTTCCTCCTCTGGCATCTCGGATTGCATATCCGGATCCGCGTTAGTCTGACTCTCATCCTCCATGTGGTCTGTCGTAGCTCGCTTGCTCATCTGCGGACACTTGCGTTGGAGATGCCCCACTCTCAGACAACCTTTGTAACTATATTGCTTAAATCAGCACTGCTGGTGCCGATGATTTCCCCCACATCGCCAACACGGAGAAGTCGGATACATTCCCGCTGGCGGACTTTGGGCAGCCACAAACACAGCCGAATAGGCCCTGCCGTGGCCGCTCTGCTGAATGCCGAATCAACTGCATTTACAGAACTTGCCGAGGTTCGGTTCTTCACCGATATTTGCTTTAAACTCCTGTCCGTCGTCATACCTGATTGAGCGATCTGGAGGCCCTTTTTAAATCCAACTCCTCCACCGCCAGAAGTTTGCACAGGATCACCTCGTGGTTGATATCGATAACAAAGAAGTCCCGCAGCATGTCTGCCAACACCGTCCCGAACTTGCATGGTCCCGCTAGACGTCTCAGGTAGGCAACAAATTCCGCCACGCTCTGACCCTCCGATCGAACGTGTGTATAAAATCTATATCTCGAGTTGATGATGCCGTTGTCTGCCTTGAAGTGCTGCCACATTGTACACAACTCCTCGTACGTCTTCTCTGTTGGATCTCTAGGCATGAGTAGATTCTTTATCAGACTGTAGATCTTTGAACCGCACAAAGTGAGGAACATGGCCCGATCTGCATCGTCGACCCCCTCCATTTTGTTGGCCACAAAGTCTGCCCAATCTTCTCCCTCCACGAATCGCTCTAAAAATCCAATCGTGCTCATTTTACAAACAAAGCTTCTTTTATTCCAAATGTTATGTATGTAATAAAGGTACAAATTAAGTATTGTTTAATTAAGCAAGGTACAACCTTGTTCCTGCTTTATTTAGGCCCAAAGTGCCTGACTCACAAAATGGCTGGCCTTTTATACCAGAGCAGCACCATGTGCGTGCTGCTCAGTGGCCTCCAACAATGACACCATCTGGTGGCTACAAACAGCATGTACATACATGACACCCCTTGAGGTATTTCTTTATATATCCTCAACACCATGACCATGGCATCATCCACCCTCAGTCAGTCAGTGAAACTGTAGTCCCTTTAACCCATATATATGGATATGCTGCCACTTTGTTTCTCCCTGACCCTTTTCAGCAGTTTTCAGCAGACACAACTTAGAAAGAACTGCAGTCAGACCGTTTAGGATTACAGTCCCACAAGGATCGGTGTTAGGGCCAATACTCTTCATCATCTTTGTCAGGATAAAGGCGTTAGGAGGAATTCATCATCATCATCATAGGCAGTCCGATGATACAGATCCATGCGGGTGTTAGGGCCTTAGATGGGAAAAATAGATTACTGGCAGAAATAGCTGTGAGTGGGGAATGGGCCCTATGTCTGACAGATGTCATTGACCACAGATAAATGTATTGTTATGCATGTGGCTAGAACGAAGGCTAAGCAATAACACTATTGTATGCTACAATGACCTAGCTGTTACAGTACATTCATCTCAGAAGGTTCACAACCAATGTCTCGAGACTAGTGTAAAAGTGAGTCCAGCAGGATTAGATTTGTGAAAAACTATTTGTTAATTGAGCAGATGTAATCATCAGGCGTAAGAGTTTGAAGGACATTCGCCGGGCAAGAGTTGCACATTGGTACCAATGATATAAGTAAAAAAAGGGATGAGGTCCTACGAGATGAATTTAAGGAGCGAGGAGCTAAATTAAAATGTAGGACCTCAAAAGTAGTAATCTCAGGATTGCTACCAGTGCCACGTGCTAATCAGAGTAGGAATCGCAGGATAGCGCAGATGAATACGTGGCTTGAGCAGTGGTGCAGCAGGGAGGGATAAAAATTCCTGGGGCATTGGAACCGGTTCTGGGGGAGGTGGGACCAGTACAAACTGGACGGTCTGCACCTGGGCAGGACCGGAACCAATGTCCTAGGGGGAGTGTTTGCGAGTGCTGTTGGGGAGGAGTTAAATTAATATGGCAGGGGGATGGGAACCAATGCAGGGAGACAGAGGGAAACAAAAGGGAGACAAATGCAAAAGACAGAAAGGAGATGAGTAAAAGTGAAGGGCAGAGAAACCCAAAGCAAAAAAACAAAAAGGGCCACTGAATGTAAAGGGGCTGCAGGAGGGGTCAAAACTAAAAATCATGGTTTAAAAACTAGTATTAAAACACTCTACCTAAACGCACGCAGCATTCGAAATAAAGTAAATGAGTTGAAGGCACAAATCATTACAAATGGGTATGATTTGGTGGCCATTACAGAAACGTGGTTGCAGGGTGGCCAAGACTGGGAATTAAACATACAGGGGTATCTGACGATTCGGAAAGATAGACAAGAAGGGAAAGGAGGTGGGGTAGCTCTGTTAATAAAGGATGATATCAGGGCAGTTGTGAGAGACGATATTGGCTCTAATGAACAAAATGTTGAATCATTGTGGGTGGAGATTAGAGATAGTAAGGGGAAAAAGTCACTGGTGGGCATAGTTTATAGGCCCCCAAAATAATAACTTCATGGTGGGGCGGGCAATAATCAAGGGAATAATGGAGGCATGTGAAAAAGGAACGGCAGTAATCATGAGGGATTTTAACCTACATATCGATTGGTCAAATCAAATCGCACGGGGTAGTCTGGAGGAGGAATTTATAGAATGCATTCGGGATTGTTTATTAGAACAGTATGTTACAGAACCTACAAGGGAGCAAGCTATCTTAGATCTGGTCCTGTGTAATGAGACAGGAATAATAAACGATCTCCGAGTAAACGATCCTCTCGGAATGAGTGATCACAGTATGGTTGAATTTGTAATACAGATTGAGGGTGAGGAAGTAGTGTCTCAAATGAGTGTACTATGCTTAAACAAAGGGGACTACAGTGGGATGAGGGCAGAGTTGGCTAAAGTAGACTGGAAACACAGACTAAACGGTGGCACAATTGAGGAACAGTGGAGGACTTTTAAGGATCTCTTTCATAGTGCTCAACAAAAATATATTCCAGTGAAAAAGAAGGGCGGTAAGAGAAGGGATAACCAGCCGTGGATAACCAAGGAAATAAAGGAGAGTATCAAATTAAAAACCAATGCATATAAGGTGACCAAGGTTAGTGGGAAAACAGAAGATTGGGAAAATTTTAAACGACAGCAAAGAATGACTGAGAAAGCAATAAAGAAAGGAAAGATAGATTACGAAGGTAAATTTGCGCAAAACATAAAAATGGATAGTAAAAGCTTTTACAGATATATAAAACGGAAAAGAGTGACTAAAGTAAATGTTGGTCCCTTAGAAGATGAGAAGGGGGATTTAATAATGGGAAATGTGGAAATGGCTGAGACCTTAAACAATTATTTTGCTTCAGTCTTCACAGTGGAAGATACAGAAACCATGCCAGAAATTGCTGATCACAGGAATGTGGGAAGGGAGGACCTTGAGACAATCACTATCACTAGAGGGGTAGTGCTGGACAGGCTAATGGGACTCAAGGTAGACAAGTCCCCTGGTCCTGATGAAGTGCATCCCAGGATATTAAAAGAGATGGCGGAAGTTATAGCAGATGCATTCGTTATAATCTACCAAAATTCTCTGGACTCTGGGGAGGTACCAGCGGATTGGAAAGCAGCTAATGTAACGCCTCTGTTTAAAAAAGGGGGCAGACAAAAGGCAGATAACTATAGTCCAGTTAGTTTAACATCTGTAGTGGGGAAAATGCTTGAAACTATCATTAAGGAAGAAATAGCGGGACATCTAGATAGGAATAGTACAATCAAGCAGACGCAGCATGGATTCATGAAGGGGAAATCATGTTTAACTAATTTACTGGAATTCTTTGAGGATATAACGAGCATGGTGGATAGAGGTGTATCGATGGATGTGGTGTATTTAGATTTTCAAAAGGCATTCGATAAGGTGCCACACAAAAGGTTACTGCAGAAGATAAAGGTACGCGGAGTCAGTGGAAATGTATTAGCATGGATAGAGAATTGGCTGGCTAACAGAAAGCAGAGAGTCGGGATAAATGGGTCCTTTTCGGGTTGGAAATCGGTAGTTAGTGGTGTGCCACAGGGATCGGTGCTGGGACCACAACTGTTTACAATATACATATATGACCTGGAAGAGGGGACAGAGTGTAGTGTAACAAAATTTGCAGATGACACAAAGATTAGTGGGAAAGCGGGTTGTGTAGAGGACACAGAGAGGCTGCAAAGAGATTTAGATAGGTTAAGCGAATGGGCTAAGTTTTGGCAGATGGAATACAATGTCGGAAAGTGTGAGGTCATCCACCTTGGGAAAAAAACAGTAAAAGGGAATATTATTTGAATGGGGAGAAATTACAACATGCTGCGGTGCAGAGGGACCTGGGAGTCCTTGTGCATGAAACTCTTTTTGGATCCTTGTGCATGAATCCCAAAAAGTTAGTTTGCAGGTGCAGCAGGTAATCAGGAAGGCGAATGGAATGTTTGCCTTCATTGCGAGAGGGATGGAGTACAAAAGCAGGGAGGTCCTTCTGCAACTGTATAGGGGATTGGTGAGGCCACACCTGGAGTACTGCGTGCAGTTTTGGTCACCTTACTTAAGGAAGGATATACTAGCTTTGGAGGGGGTACAGAGACGATTCACTTGGCTGATTCCGGAGATGAGGGGGTTACCTTATGATGATAGATTGAGTAGACTGAGTCTTTACTCGTTGGAGTTCAGAAGGATGAGGGGTGATCTTATAGAAACATTTAAAATAATGAAAGGGATAGACAAGCTAGAGGCAGAGAGGTTGTTTCCACTGGTCGGGGAGACTAGAACTAGGGGGCACAGCCTCAAAATACGGGGGAGCCAATTTAAAACCGAGTTGAGAAGGAATTTCTTCTCCCAGAGGGTTGTGAATCTGTGGAATTCTCTGCCCAAGGAAGCAGTTGAGGCTAGCTCATTAAATGTATTCAAGTCACAGATAGATAGATTTTTAACCAATAAGGGAATTAAGGGTTATGGGGAGCGGGCGGGTAAGTGGAGCTGAGTCCATGGCCAGATCAGCCATGATCTTGTTGAATGGCAGAGCAGGCTCGAGGGGCTAGATGGCCTACTCCTGTTCCTAATTCTTATGTTCTTATGTTCTTATGTTCTTCTCCCGGGGATGCGTGCGATTTTGACAGATCGCAAAAGCCGGTTCTCGGCGCATGCACATTGTACGCACCCAGCAAGGACGCAATTTTCGGCCCAGTGTAATTCTATGTAACTTGATTGATCACCTTTGGGGATCAATGAAGACTTTCTCCAAAATGTTTCCCCCCTAAATTGGCCTAGGGATTTTTTTCCTCTGCCTCTGGCAGGAGATTTCATGGCTGATTAGTGGTGGCAATGGGATGGATGGGGGTCATGGTGCATATAATGGTGGGAATGGGATAGATGGGGGTCATGGTGCATATAAGCTGCAGTCGTATCAACCAAAGGTGGTGGGGGAGGGGGTTGCAAGTCTTAAGTGATGGAGGGAGAGGAGGCCTAACACAGCATTGAGACTTCATCCAGGTTTGTGAAGGATTTTGTTTTATGTTATGTTAAGATATTGCTATAAGTTACATTTAATATAACTTATAGTTTGCTAAAAAAAATCAACAGCCAAAAGTTCAGCATTGTTTTTCAATGAATATTTAAGACCAGCCGACATGAAATCTCGGATGTTTAGAATGTTAATTAGGAAACAATGGGAAGGCATTCAGCATGTTCCATAGCAGCTCACACCATGATGAGAGAATGGTTTTTGGGTGGGACACCAGCCACACTAGCCATTAGGTTGTTTACTTTTGCATGCTTAAACTTCCAGACAATGAGATTTATTAGGTTTGATTCTGAGCACTTCTTACCATTGTGAAGCGCCTTTGGAGACTTTACTATGTTAACAGAGCTATATAAATGCAAGTTGTTGTTGTGCTAGACCAGTTTTCATTCAATACACCTGGCAGGTGGCTCAGTTGAACAGACACAGAGGCTGTCTATGAATGTGTACATCCTTCTCCCAGGTCCCTGTAACTGGGTGAGAAGATAAATAGACAACCTTCTCCCAGGTCTCTAACTGGGTGAGAGGATGGATAGACAATCTTCTTCTAGGTTTCCACTACCCAGATCCTAACTCGCATCAAGTCCTGCTCATCCATCACCCCTATGCTCATAGGCCTACATTGGCTCCTGGTCCTGCAAGGTCTTGATTTTAAAATTCTCATCCTTTGTTTAAAATCTCTCCATGGCCTTGCATCTTCCTATCTATAACCTCCTCCAGCCATACGACCCTCCGACATCTCTGCACTTCTCCAATTTTGGCCTCGTGTATATCACGAATTTTCACGCCCCACCAATGGCAGCTATGCCTTCAGCTGCAGAGGCCCTATACTTTGTAATTGTTTCTGTAAACTTCTTCACCTCTTTCCCTTCCTTCAAGGCGCTCCTTAAAACCTACCTCTTTGACCAAGCTTTTGGTCACCTGACCTAATATTTCCTTTTTGGCATGATATGTGTGAATTTTGTCTGATAACGCTTCGTGAAGTGCCTTGCGAAGTTTTACTACATTAAAGGCGCAGTGTAAAAGCAAGTTGTTGTTGTCTCTGCAACAGGGTGAGAGGATGGATAGAGAAATCCTCTGGCTTTTCCTTCCCACGTCTCTATCAGGTATTCTTTATTTTGTTATTATTCATTCATCGGATGTGGGCGTCACTGGTAAGGCCAGCATTTATTGCCCATCCCTAATTGCCTTCTTGAACCGCTGCAGTCCGTGTGGTGAAGGTACTCCCACAGTGCTGTTAGGGAGGAAATTCCAGGATTTTGACCCAGCAATGATGAAGTAACAGTGATATACTTCCAAGTCAGGATGGTGTGTGACTTGGAGGTGGTGGTGCTCCCATGCGCCTGCTGCCCTTGTCCTTCTAGGTGGTAGAGGTCGTGGGTTTGGGAGGTGCTGCCGAAGAAGCTGTGGCGAGTTGCTGCAGTGCATCTTGTACTGCTGCTTTGTCCTGGATGCTGTCGAGCTTCTTGAGTATTGTTGGAGCTGGACTCATCCAGGCAAGTGCAGAGTATTTCATCACAAACCTGACTTGTGCCTTGTAGATGGTGGAAAGGCTTTGGGGAGTCAGAAGGGGAAGACACTTGCCACAGAATGTCCAGTCTCTGACCTACTCTTATGGCTACAGTATTGATGTGGCTGGTCCAGTTAAGTTTCTGGTGACCACCAGGATGTTGATAGTGGGGGATTCGGCGATGGTAATGCCGTTAAATGTCATGGGGCAGTGGTTAGACTCTCGCTTGTTGGAGATAGTCATTGCCTGGCACTTGTGTGGCATGAATGTTACTTGTCACTTGTCAGCTCAAGTCTGAATGTCGTCCAGGTCTTGCTGCATGTGGGCAAGGACTGCTTCATTATCTGAGGAGTTGCGAATGGCACTGAACACTGTGCAGTGATCAGTGAACATCCTCTTTTCTGATCTTATGATGGAGGGAAGGTCATTGATGAAGCAGCTGAAGATGGTTGGGCCTAGGACACTGCCCTGAGGAATTCCTACAATGATGTCCTGGAGCTGAGATGATTGACCTCCAACAACCACAACCATCTTCCTTTGCGCTAGGTATGACTCCAGCCAGTGGAGAGTTTTCCCTGATTCCTATTGACTTCAATTTTACGAGGGCTCCTTGATGCCACACTCGGTCAAATGCTGCATTGATGTCAAGGGCAGTCACTCTCACCTCACCTCTGGAATTCAGCTCTTTTGTCCATGTTTGGACTAAGGCCGTAATGAGGTATGGAGCCGAGTGGTCCTGGCAGAACCCAAATTGGGCATTGGTGAGCGGTGAGTAAGTGCCGCTTGATAGCACTGTTGACGACACAATTTGCTGATGATTGAAAGTAGACTGATGGGGCGGTAATTGTCCTGGTTTTTGTGGACAGGACATACCTGGGCAGTTTTCCACATTGTCGGGTAGATGCCAGTATTGTAGCTGTACTGGAACAGCTTGACTAGAGGCACGGCTAGTTCTGGAGCACAGGACTTCAGCACGACAGCTGGGATGTTATCGGGGCCCAGAGCCTTTTCTGTATCCAGTGCACTCAGCCTTTTCTTGATATCACGTGGAGTGAATCAAAGTGGCTGAAGACTGGCTTCTGCGATGGTGGGGCCCTCAGGAGGAGGCAGAGATGGATTATCCACTCTGCACTTCGGGCTGAAGATGGTTGCAAACGTTTCAGCCTTGTCTTTTGCACTCACATGCTGGGCTCTGCCATCATTGAGGATGGGGATATTCAGGGAGCCTCCTCTTCCCGTTTGGCTGAGTGCACTGGATACAGCAAAGGCTCTGGGCCCCTACAACATCCCAGCTGTCGTGCTGAATACTTGTGCTCCAGAAATAGCCGTGCCTCTAGCCATGCTGTTGTTTAATGGTCCACCACCATTCACAACTGGATATGATAGGACTGCAGAGCTTTGATCTGATCCGTTGGTAGTGGAATCGTCTATATCATGCTGTTTCCGCTGTTTCGCATGCATGTCGTCCTGTGTTGCAGCTTCCCCAGGGTGGCACCTCATTTTAGGTATGTCTGATGCTGCTCCTGGCATGCTCTTCTACGTATGAAGATAGAGTGAGGAATCAACCAAGATTCCAATTGCTAAATCCCACCCAGTGACACCTTCATGTGTAAGATTTTATCACCACATCATGATGGCCGTGCCTTCAGCCGTCTAGGCCCTAAGCTCTGGAATTCCCTCCCTAAACCTCTCCTCCTCTCTTTCCTCCTTTAAGACGTTCCTTAAATCTACTCTTTAACCAATCTGGTCCTAATGTCTCCTTGTGTGGCTTGGTGTCAGATTTTGTCTGACTACACTCCTGCCTTAGGATGTTTTACTATGTTAACAAGGCCACAAAATTGCAAACAAAGTACTGGGGTTCATTTCTAGAGGAATAGAATTGAAAAGCAGAGAAGTTATGTTGAACTTGTATATAACCTTGTTTAGACCACGCTTGGAGTACTGTGCACAGTTCTGTTCTCCATATTACAAAAAGGATACAGAGGCACTGAAGAAGGTGCAGAAAAAGATTTACAAGGATGTTACCAGAGTTGAGAGATTCTAATTATGAGGAAGGTGTGAAAAGGCTGAGGGGCCGAACTTGCTCCTCTCTATAGAGCCTGTGGCTGGCTGAGAGCAGTGGCCACGGATCGGTGCGCAATGGCCATCAAGTCTCTGCGGAGGGGCCGCCATTTTAAACATTGCCTTCCTCAGGGTCGGAGCGGTGTCCGGAACCGCTCTGCCCGTATTCCCGCCACATCGTGCACGCGCCGACCCATTCCCGAAATTGCCCTGCGGGAAATTGCCCCGTGAGAGCGGCCCCACCACCGGTCGGTGCCCTCGAGAGCTTTTGCTGGCGATACCCTTTCTGTGGCTTGGAGGCATGGCTGCCCGTAATGGGGAGGTGGCGCTGCCGGTGACTCCATCTTATTTTTTTTTGTCGGCCCACTGCCGGGCCGACAATTATGCCCGTGGGTTCGGACGGGCCACCAACAGGCAGCCTGGCACCCCCTCTTGGATGCCAGGCCGCTGGCCCAGCCGAAACCCTCACTGGTGGCCCAGTGTTTGCCACTGAAGCAGCTGAAGAGTTTGCCTTTAACTGGAGGGACGTTGTGATGCGCCAGCGCAATGACATCATCAGCGCGGCGCTGATGATTTGCAGCGTCGGCCACTCCGCCCCTCCCCCACTTCCGCCCCGTTAGTAGTGGCCACTCCGCCCCTCCCCCACTTCCGCCCCGTTAGTAGTGGCCACTCCGCCCCTCCCCCACTTCCGCCCCGCTAGTAGTGGCCACTCCGCCCCTCCCCCACTTCTGCTCCGCTAGTGGCGGCTACTCCGCCCCTCCCCCAATTCCGCCCCGCTAGTGGCGGCTACTCCGCCCCTCCCCCAATTCCGCCCCGCTAGTGGCGGCTACTCTGCCCCTCCCCCACTTCCACCCCGCTAGTGGCGGCTACTCTGCCCCTCCCCCACTTCCACCCCGCTAGTGGTGGCTACTCCGCCCCTCCCCCACTTCCACCCCGCTAGTGGTGGCTACTCCGCCCCTCCCCCACTTCCGCCCCGATGATGAGGCCACTTCCGCCCCGCTCCAAAAAAAAGCACAAAGTGCTGAATTTCTCCCGATTGACCGCCCCATGCATTGGGGCGGACGGAACACATCGGAAACAGTCGGTGCGACTCGTTTCGGGCGGTGGCCAATTTCGGCCCCCGAGGCTCTTTTCTCTACGAGAGGTAACCCAATCGAGATCTTTAAAATGATGAAGGGGTTTAATAGGGCAGACGTAGAGAATTTATTTCCACTTGTGGGGGGAGTCCAAAACTAGAGGTCATAAATATAAGATCGTCAGTAATAAATCCAGTAAAACATTCAGGGGGAACTTCTTTATCCAGAAAGTGGTTAGAATGTGAAACTCACAGGGAGCAGTTGAGGCGAATAGTATAGATGTATTTAAAGGGAAGCTAGATAAACAGATGAGGGAGATAGGAATAGAAAGATATGCTGATTAGGGTGAGATGATGTAAGGTGGGAGGAGGCTCGTGTGGAGAGTAAACACTGGCACAGATCAATTGGGCTGAATGTCCTGTTTCTGTGCTGTGAAATCCTGTTATAGGTGCAGTATTAATGCGTGTAATATGTGTATAATGTTGGATGGGGTTCAAGCTCAGCTGTGGAGTCTGCCTCCTCCATAGTCGAATAGCCCACCAGCACTCACTGGCTAGACTCACAAGGCGAAGGCTAACCATTTGGCTGAGGAAATGGAGGGGGAAACAGAAGACAAAGCACATCGTGAGTCAGCGTTTTTTAAGAGAGGGCGAGAGAGAGAAAATCATGAATAGGTTCACTGTGCAGTCGCTCAGTTTTAGAGATACACAAGATTAAAGAGAGAGTGAGAGGGAATACAAACAGAGCTGAGGCAAGGAAAGAGTCAAGAGTTGCAGAGGAGGTAATTGAAAGCAATCGCCAGCTTGGCTGCTGAATCATTGCTCCGTGCCAGATCCATTCTTGGAAATGGCTTGTAATCGCTGGTGTTGCTGTTTAAGGGAGACTTGAGCTGTGCACGAGTGAATTATTTGTCAGTGGATAAGACCGATTACCCAGCGCGCGATTAATGACAGATTGATGTCGCAGGGTCGGCTGTACACGGTACATCTCTGGGAGGACTCGAATAACACAGGCCCCATTGTGCAGCTGCACTCTCTGTCAGCGTGGAGGGAAACTGCTGACACAGGTCTCTGCTAGACTGTACTCACCCTGCCTGCAACCTCACAGCCGTGCAAACCTCTTAAAGGGGCACTGCTCCCTCCTCGCAGCTTTCTCACACTAGATTGCTCAGGTAGTTACACCTAACTCCATTGTTCCAGGGGGAACGTCAGAGGGGGAAATAGAGAAAGCGGAAATAGAGAGAGGGGGAAATAGCGAGGGAGGAAATATAGAAAGGGGAAATAGGGAGAGGGGGAATAGGGAGGGGGGAAATAGGGAGAGGGGGAATAGGGAAAGGGGAAATAGGGAAAGGGGGAATAGGGAAAGGGGAAATAGGGAAAGGGGGAATAGGGAAAGGGGGAATAGGGAGAAGGGGGAAATAGGGAAAGGAGGGAATAGGGAAATGGGGAGAATAGGGAAAGGGGGAATTGGGAGAAGAGGGAAATAGGGAGAAGGGGAAATAGCGAGAGGGGGAAATAGGGAGAGGGGAGAATAGGGAAAGGGGGGTAGGGAGAAGGGGAAAATAGGGAAAGGGGGAAATAGGGAAAGGAGGAAATAGGGAGAAGGGGAAAGGGGGAAATAGGGAGAGGAGGAAATAGGGAGAAGGGGGAAATAGGGAAAGGGAGGAGTAGGGAAAGGGGAAATAGGGAAAGGGAAATAGGGAAAGGGGAGAATAGGGAAAGGGGGGAATCGGGAGAAGAGGGAAATAGGGAGAAGGGGAAATAGCGAGAGGGGGAAATAGGGAGAGGGGAATAGGGAAATAGGGAAAGGGGGGTAGGGAGAAGGTGGAAATAGGGAAAGGAGGAAATAAGGAGAAGGGGGAAATAGGGAAAGGGGGGAATAGGGAAAAGGGAAATAGGGAGAGGGGGAATAGGGAGAAGGGGGAAATAGGGAGAGGATGAAATGCGAGAAGGGGGAATAGGGAGAGGATGAAATAGGGAAAAGGGGAATAGGGAGAGGGGGAATGGGGAAATAGGGAGAGGGGGAATAGGGAGAGGGGGGAATAAGGAGAAGGGGGAATAGGGAGAGGTGGAATAGGGAGAGGGGGGAATAGGGAGAAGGGGGAATAGGGAAAGGATGAAGTAGGGAGAGGGGGAAATAGGGAAAGTGGGAAATAGGGAAAGGGGGTATAGGGAAAGGGGAAATAGGGAAAGGGGGAATAGGGAAAGGGGAATAGGGAGAAGGGGGAAATAGGGAAAGGGGGGAATAGGGAAAGGGGAAATAGGGCAAGGGGGAATAGGGAAAGGGGAAATAGGGACAGGGGCAATAGGGAGAAATGGGAAATAGGGGAAATGGGGAATAGGGAAAGGGGAAAATAGGGAAAGGGGGAAATTGGGAGAAGAGGGAAATAGGGAGAGGGGGAATAGGGAGAGGGGGAATAAGGAGAAGGGGGAATAGGGAAAAGGGGGAATAGGGAAAGGATGAAGTAGGGAGAGGGGGAAATAGGGAAAGGGGAAATAGGGAAAGGGGAAATAGGGAAAGGGGGAATAGGGAAAGGGGGAATAGGGAGAAGGGGGAAATAGGGAAAGGGGGGAATAGGGAAAGGGGAAATAGGGCAAGGGGGAATAGGGAAAGGGGAAATAGGGACAGGGGGAATAGGGAGAAAGGGTAAATAGGGGAAATGGGGAATAGGGAAAGGGGAAAATAGGGAAAGGAGGAAATTGGGAGAAGAGGGAAATGGGGAGAGGGGGAATAGGGAGAGGGGGAATAAGGAGAAGGGGGGAATAGGGGGAGGGGGAATAGGGAGAGGGGGGAATAGGGAGAAGGGGGGAATAGGAAAAGGATGAAGTAGGGAGGGGGGAAATAGGGAAAGGGAGAAATAGGGAAAGGGGGGGAATAGGGAAAAGGGAAATAGGGAAAGGGGGAATAGGGAAAGGGGAAATAGGGAAAGGGGGAATAGGGAGAATGGGGAAATAGGGAAAAGGAGAATAGGGAAAGGGGAAATAGGGAAAGGGGGAATAGGGAAAGGGGAAATAGGGAAAGGTGGAATAGGGAGAAGGGGGAAATAGGGAAAGCGGGGGAATAGGGAAAGGGGAGAATAGGGAAAGGGGAATTGGGAGAAGAGGGAAATAGGGAGAAGGGGAAATAGCGAGAGGGGGGAATAGGGAGAGGGGAGAATGGGGAAAGGGGGGTAGGGAGAAGGGGGAAATAGGGAAAGGGGGAATAGGGAAAGGGGAAATAGGGAAAGGGGGAATAGGGAGAAGGGTGAAATAGGGAAAGGGGGGAATAGGGAGAAGGGGGAAATAGGGAAAGGGGGAATAGGGACAGGGAAAATAGGGAAAGGGGGAATAGGGAAAGGGGAAATAGGGAAAGGGGAAATAGCAGGAGGGGAAAATAGGGAGAGGGGAATAGGGAAATAGAGAAAGGGGAGAATAGGTGAAGGGGGTATGGAGAAGGGGGAAATAGGGAGAAGGGGGGAAATAGGGAAAGGGGAAATAGGGAGAGGAGGAAATAGGGAGAAGGGGGAAATAGGGAAAGGGGGAAATAGGGAGAGGAGGAAATAGGGAGAAGGGGGAAATAGGGAAAGGGGGAAATAGGGAGAGGAGGAAATATGGAGAAGGTGGAAATAGGGAAAGGGGGAAATAGGGAGAGAGGGAATGGGGAAATAGGGAAAGGGGGAATAGGGAGAAGGGGGAAATAGGGAGAAGGGGGAAATAGGGAGAGGGGGAAATAGGGAGAGGGGGAATAGGGAGAAGGGGGAAATAAGGAGAGGAGGAAATAGGGAGAGGGGGAATGGGGAAATAGGGAGAGGGGAAATAGGGAGAGGAGGAAATAGGGAGAAGGGGGAAATAGAGGAAGAATGAAGGAAGGGGGAAATAGGGAAAGGGAGGAATAGGGAGAAGGGGGAAAATAGGGAAAGGGGGAATAGGGAAAGGGGAAATAGCAAAGAGGGAAATAGGGAGAGGGGAATAGGGAAATAGGGAAAGGGGTGTAGGGAGAAGGGGGAAATAGGGAAAGGAGGAAATAGGGAGACAGGGGGAAATAGGGAAAGGGGGAAATAGGGAAAGGGGGAATAGGGAAAGGGGAAATAGGGAGAGGGGGAATATGGAGAAGGGCGAAATAGGGAGAGGATGAAATGGGAGAGGGGGAAATAGGGAGAGAATAAAATAGGGCAAGGGGGAATAGGGAGAGGGGGAATGGGGAAATAGGGAAAAGGGGATAGGGAGAAGGGGGAAATAGGGAGAGGGCGAATTGGGAGAAGAGGGAAATAGGGAGAAGGGGGAATAGGGAGAGGGCGAATAAGGAGAAGGGGGGAATAGGGGGAGGGGGAATAGGGAGAGGGGGGAATATGGAGAAGGGGGAATAGGAAAAGGATGAAGTAGGGATGGGGGAAATAGGAAAAGGGGAAATAGGGAAAGGGGAAATAGGGAAAGGGGGAATAGGGAAAGGGGAAATAGGGAAAGGGGGAATAGGGAAAGGGGAGAATAGGGAAAGGGGGAATTGGGAGAAGAGGGAAATAGGGAGAAGGGGAAATAGCGAGAGGAGGAAATAGGGAGAGGGGGGAATGGGGAAATAGGGAGAGGGGAAATAGGGAGAGGAGGAAATAGGGAGAAGGGGGAAATAGGGAAACGGGGAATAGGGAGAAGGGGGAAATAGGGAAAGGGGGGAATAGGGAGAAGGGGGAAATAGGGAAAGGGGGGAATAGGGAAAGGGGAAATAGGGATAGGGGGAATAGGGAAAGGGGAAATAGGGAAAGGGGAAATAGCGAGAGGGGAAAATAGGGAGAGGGGAATAGGGAAATAGGGAAAGGGGAGAATAGGGAAAGGGGGGTAGGGAGAAATGGGAAATAGGGAAAGGGGGAAATAGGAAGAAGGGGAAATAGGGAAAGGGGAAATAGGGAGAGGGGGAATATGGAGAAGGGGGAAATAGGGAGAGGATGAAATGGGAGAGGGGGAAATAGGGAGAGGATGAAATAGGGCAAGGGGGAATAGGGAGAGGGGGAATGGGGAAATAGGGAAAAGGGGATAGGGAGAAGGGGGAAATAGGGAGAGGGGGGAATTGGGAGAAGAGGGAAATAGGGAAAGGGGGAATAGGGAAAGGGGAAATAGGGAAAGTGGGAATAGGGAGAAGGGGGAAATAGGGAAAGGGGGGAATAGGGAGAAGGGGGAAATAGGGAAAGGGGGAATAGGGACAGGGGAAATAGGGAAAGGGGGAATAGGGAAAGGGGAAATAGGGAAAGGGGAAATAGCAGGAGGGGAAAATAGGGAGAGGGGAATAGGGAAATAGAGAAAGGGGAGAATAGGTGAAGGGGGTAGGGAGAAGGGGGAAATAGGGAGAAGGGGGAAATAGGGAAAGGGTAAATAGGGAGAGGGGGAAATAGGGAGAAGGGGGAAATAGGGAAAGGGGGAAATAGGGAAAGGGGGAAATAGGCAGAGGAGGAAATATGGAGAAGGTGGAAATAGGGAAAGGGGGAAATAGGGAGAGGAGGAAATAGGGAGAGAGGAAATGGGGAAATAGGGAAAGGGGGAATAGGGAGAAGGGGGAAATAGGGAGAAGGGGGAAATAGGGAGAGGGGGAAATAGGGAGAGGGGGAATAGGGAGAAGGGGGAAATAGGGAGAGGAGGAAATAGGGAGAGGGGAATGGGGAAATAGGGAGAGGGGAAATAGGGAGAGGAGGAAACAGGGAGAAGGGGGAAATAGGGAAAGGGGGAATAAGGAGAAGGGGGAAATAGGGAAAGGGGGAATAGGGAGAAGGGGAAATAGGGAAAGGGGGAATAGGGAAAGGGGAAATAGCGAAGAGGGAAATAGGGAGAGGGGAATAGGGAAATAGGGAAAGGGTTGTAGGGAGAAGGGGGAAGTAGGGAAAGGAGGAAATAGGGAGACGGGGGAAATAGGGAAAGGGGAAATAGGGAAAGGGGGGAATAGGGAAAGGGGAAATAGGGAGAGGGGGAATATGGAGAAGGGGGAAATAGGGAGAGGATGAAATGGGAGAGGAGGAAATAGGGAGAGGATGAAATAGGGCAAGGGGGAATAGGGAGAGGGGGAATGGGGAAATAGGGAAAAGGGGATAGGGAGTAGGGGGAAATAGGGAGAGGTGGGAATTGGGAGAAGAGGGAAATAGGGAAAGGGGGAATAGGGAAAGGGGGAATAGGGAAAGGGGAAATAGGGAAAGGGGGAATAGGGAAAGGGGAAATAGGGAAAGGGGGGAATAGGGAAAGGGGAGAATAGGGAAAGGGGGAATTGGGAGAAGAGGGAAATAGGGAGAAGGGGAAATAGCGAGAGGGGGAAATAGGGAGAGGGGAGAATGGGGAAAGGGGGGTAGGGAGAAGGGGGAAATAGGGAAAGGGGGAATAGGGAAAGGGGAAATATGGAAAAGGGGAATAGGGAAAGGGGAAATAGGGAAAGGGGATAGGGAGATAGGGAGAAGGGAATAGGGAAAGGGGGGGAATAGGGAAAGAATAGGGATAAGGGGGAATAGGGAGAGGGAGAATAAGGAGAAGGGGGGAATAGGGGGAGAGGGAATACGGAGAGGGGGGAATAGGGAGAAGGGGGAATAGGAAAAGGATGAAGTAGGGAGGGGGAAATAGGGAAGGGGGAAATAGGGAAAGGGGGAATAGGAAAAGGGGAATAGGGGGAAGGGGGGGAATAAAGAGAAGG